>NC_134097.1:150911286-151214317 GCF_000715075.1 Nicotiana tabacum | reverse complement strand
CAAAATGATCAAGCAGGCAAAAGACTTCAAAGTTGAAAGGGAACATTGTTATACGGCAATGGCACAATTTGAAATATATTTGCAACAATTTCAGGAGCAAAATCATGCGGCTGAGCAAACTTTGGAGGCCAGGGCCCAGCAAATTGGGCGTTTGCTACAAGAAAAGGGCGTCATAAGAGAGAGAATTAGAAACATCGCCGACTACATCGTTATGAAGTGCCACATCTGTGAGGATATGACTCGCACTACATTCTTTGCAGCAGTGATGACCTTTGTTAAACAAATAATGAACGACTTGGACCGACTTCAAAGGGATCTTGCACATAGGCCTGCGGCGAGACCGAATGACGTCCCGCGGGCACCAGGAGCATTGATGTACTCGTGATTTTTCATTTTCTGTCAGAGTTTGTAAGTCATGTTAGGTTTGTATCTTCTTTTTATTTTTGTTTCTGTATTTCTTTGAAGTATGATAGCTTATTTTCAGAGTTTGTATTTTGTCTTTGCATCAGAGTCTGTTAGTCTTTTGGAATTTGTTAATATTGAGTCTTTGTAATCAAAGCGTCTGTTTTTATAAAAACTGAAAAATCCCAAAAATTGTTTTATTTACTTTCACGCTTATCTCCCAGAACTACGCTTCGTCTGATTCATGCGGGGTCATGATACGTAGGCAATCTCCATAGGATTCAACCATAACCAAAAGAGAGAAAAAGAAAAGAGAAGAAAAGAGGGGAAAAACAAGAGAGAAAAAGAAAAATAAAAGAAAATAAAAGAAACAAGAAGAAAGAAACGATGGCGATGAGAGGATAAAGAAAGAAAAGAGAAACAAAGAAAAGCAAAGAAAGAAAAAATAAAGAAAGTTGCAAAATGACCAAGCCGGGATGACGCAAGCGGCCAAACAAATGCATGATAGAAACGATTAACTACTTAGGTGCATTCATCCCTCAAATGTGCGATTACCGACTTGTTGAAAACCTAACCGCTAACAAGTTTGTTGTTGGTGCATTGAGTCCAGGCAGCTGGTTAGTTGGTTGGCATTCTGGCAACTCACTCATACAACACCCGATCGAAAAACCGGTTGAATATGGCTAATCAAGAACCGGAAACAAGTATTGTCGACCCATCGAAAGAAGTGGAAGAAATTTATGTTAATGCATCGAGGGAGGAAATGTATAAGCTAAAGCAACAGATGGTTGAAATGTACCAAGCTTGGGCGAAGGGGCATCCACCGCTTGTCTATCCCGCTAACCCCGCTTATATCCCACCATTGGCTCAACCTCAGGAACCTCCCACTGTGAACTCATATCCAGCATTTCTCCTCTACCAACAATGCCAAGGCACCACTTCCCATACATCACAAGCTCCTCCACCCAAACAAGTCCCATACCCTCCTCCACCAGTCACTCCTGTTTTTGTGGCACCTCCACCTGCTACATTACACCGATCCTCCAGTGAACCTCTGTTCCAGACTCACGACAACCAGTATTATCCCCCTGAACCCACCTTTAAAGTTACAGAACCATATCATTACACTCCTCATCTTGATATCCCGGCGGAGACCGAGAAACCGCCCAAAAATCCCGAGCATGAAGAGATGATCAGAAAGGTCAAAAGTTTAGAGCAATCATTCTGAGATATGAGGGGGTTAGGGGGCCAAGTAAGTGTGGCCTACAAAGATTTATGTTTGTTCCCAGATGTTCAGTTGCCAGCGGGGTTCAAAATGACCAAGTTTGATTTGTACGATGAGCATGGTGACCCAGTAGCACACTTAAGAGGATTTTATAGCAAAATGAGAGGAGTAGGTGGAAGAGATGAATTACTGATGGTGTATTTCAACCAAAGTTTAAGTGGGTCGGCGCTAGAATAGTACACCAGACAAGATCATAGCAGGTGGTACACATGGGACGATTTGGCCCAAGCCTTCGCCTGTCATTTTCAGTATAATCTCAAAATCATCCCAGATCGTCTGTCATTGACAAAACTTGAGAAGAAGCCCGGTGAGAGCTTCAGGGAATATGGATTCCGTTGGAGAGAGCAAGCGGCGAGGGTTGACCCTCCGATGAAAGAGAGTGAGATGGTTGATTATTTCTTGCAGGCTTTGGAGCCCACTTATTTTGGTCATTTGGTGTCAGCAGTGGGCAAGTCCTTTAATGAAGTTGTGAAAATGGGAGGCATGGTTGAGGAGGGACTCAAGTCCAATAAGATCATGAGTTATTCAGCAATCAAAGCAACCACTCAGGCCATTCAAAACGGTACTGGGGGTGTGCTCGGAAAGAAGAAGAAAGAGGATGTTGCAACGATCGAGTCGGCAGCTTGGGGTGGATCTAGGAACCTTCCACCGTTCTACAACCAGCCTCGACCATATCCCCAAACATACCCCCATACTCCATATAGCCCACCACAATACTACTACCCACCGCCAGATCCCCATTTTTCTGTCTATCACGCACAAACCTATACCAACCTCCTGCTTACGCACAATGGCGTGCTCCAGCTCCATAGAGTCCCTACCAAGCTCCACAAAATACCCATCCACCCCTAAAAGCCTACAAAAACCCTCTTGGAACAGGTTTTCGACCCAATCAAGCCTTTAAGAATGAGAGGTTGCAGCATCAGAAGACTTTCACTCCATTGGGAGAATCATATACCAGCCTATTCCACAGACTGAGACAGTTGGGTATGTTGAATCCGATCGAGGCCAAAATGCCGAATCCCCTTCCCAGAAATCTTGATCACTCGGTGAGTTGTGAGTATTGTTTAGGGGCCCCGGGCCATGACATAGAGAAATGCTGGAAACTGAAAACAGTTGTACAAGAGCCCATTGATACTCATCGGATCAAGGTTCAGGCCCCAAAAGCACCAAATATCAACCAGAATCCGCTGCCAGCTCACCATGAGACCCATATGATTGAGTTGATACATGAGAGAGGGGAGGCTAAGAAACCCTCACAGACGGTAATGATGATCCGCTCCAGTGAAACCAATTCAAAGGAAAAGGTAACCAGTGGGAAATCAGTGGTCCAGTTGAAAGGGGTAGACAATAAGCCAGCTGTGGTAGCCGGGAAAGGGTAGTTAAGTGCTGTCACAGTGAAACCAGAGAAAGCTAAAGTGGTGGTACCAGGGGTTACAAGTAAACCTGTTGTGGTCGTGAAGGGTGCTCCCACAGAGCCTGTTGTTATCAAATTGGTAACTCAATTACCGATAGTTGACAGCAAGGCAGTCCCGTGGAATTATGAACAAGTGACAGTAACTTACCAGGGGAAAGAGGTTAAAGAAGAAGTGTGTGAGGCCCATGGTTTAACTCGATCGGGGAGATGTTTTGCCCCCGAAGAGTTGAGGAAAGCTAAGACTTCAAAAGATAACCCAGTGTTGGTGAAGAAAGCGGTGACTGAGGAAGAAGCAGAAGAATTTCTGAGAAAGATGAAAGTGCAAGAATATTCCATTGTGGAGCAGTTAAGGAAGACACCAGCTCAGATCTTGCTCTTGTCATTATTGATCCATTCAGACGAACACCGTCGTGCTTTGATAAAGATCTTGAACTAAACCCACGTTCCTGACAAAATCTCAGTAAACCACTTGGAAAAGATAGCTAACAAGATATTTGAGGTAAACCGAGTCACTTTTTCTGATGATGAGTTACCCATGGAGGGTACCGAGCACAATAGAGCCCTCTATCTGACGGTGAAATGCGAAGATTCCATGGTTACTCGGGTGCTAGTTGATAATGGATCTAGTGCGAACATTTGTTCTCTCTCCATATTGAACAAATTGCAAGTGGACGATGAAAGAATTCACAAGAATAGTATTTGCGTTCGGGGGTTCGACGGTGGGGGTAAGGATTCAGTCGGGGACATGTTACTTGAGCTCACAATAGGGCCAGTTGAATTTACTATGGAATTTCAGGTGCTCGATGTGGCTATTTCGTACAATCTATTGTTAGAACGACCCTAGATCCATGCGGCCAAAGCAGTCCTGTCTACTCTGCATCAAATGGTCAAGTTTGAATGGGATCGGCGGGAAATTGTTGTACACGGCGAAGATAATTTGTGTGTGCCCAACGATGCCATTGTTCCGTTCATAGAGGTTGATGATGACAAGGGACCATGGGTTTATCAGGTTTCCGACACAGTATCGGTAGAGAAAATTCCAGAAGGAAAATGCGTGCCAACTCCAAAGATGTCTTCGGCATCAGTTATGGTGGCTGTTGAAATGTTGAAAAATGGTTTCGTACCGGGCAAGGGTTTAGGTGCATCTCTGCAAGGTATTGTGCAGCCAGTTTCTCTTCCAAAGAATCTGGATACTTTTGGTATGGGGTTCAAGTCTACCGTTGCAGACATGAGAAGAGCTAGAAAAATGAAGCACAAAGCATGGGCATTGCCAAAGCCAATCCCGTGGCTGTCCAAATCATTCGTCAGGCCGGGTATCAGGAAGCAACTGTTGTCAAAGGTCCCTGAACCGCTGATTGGTGCCGATGGAGACTTGGAGAAGGGGTTTAAAAGGTTATTCGCCGAGGTTAATATGGTTCAGGCTGGGAAAGGGTCAAGCAAGGCAGATGTGCAATTCATGGGACCACGTGCAAAAATCAACAACTGGGAAGCTACTCCTCTTCCTACCCGAAGGGAGTCTTGGTAGTGGGTTTTGATTTTCTTTTAGTTGTATGGATTATTCCAGGGTTTGTAATTCGGATATTATGTTCCCGTCCAGTTGGATGTGTTAAAACCCTGTTATCTTTATATTCAATGAAATGCAATTGTTCCTTTTCCTTCATTTTTTCTAATTTTATTTTTGTTTTCCCCTTTTGTACAGTTCTTTTTATGCTGATATCAATGACATGACATGCATGAGGAATCTTCGACCCAGTTTTAAAGGCCAATCTAACTCTGAAATAATAATGCAAGAAATTGAGTGTGATGACGAGTTGGAATTTGAGGATGATGAGGCCTATGAAGAAATTAGTAAGGAACTAAGTCATTTTGAGGAAAAGCCCAAACCTAACTTGAACGATACAGAAGCAGTTAACCTAGGGGACCAAGATAATGTCTGTGAAACTAAAATAAGTGTCCATATGGAACCTCAACTCAGAGAGGAGATAATTAAAGCGTTGTTCGAATATAAAGATGTTTTTGCATGGTCCTATGAGGACATGCCGGGTCTAAGCACTGATTTAGTAGTTTACAAGTTTCCCACTAACCCGGCATTCCCTCCTGTCAAATAGAAGCTGAGAAAGTTCAAAACGGATATGAGTGTAAAGATCAAAGAAGAGGTCACCAAGAAGTTCGATGCCAAAGTCATTCGGGTTACCCGGTATCCCACCTGGTTAGCCAATGTTGTGCCCATGCCAAAGAAGGATGGCAACACCAAGGTGTGTGTCGATTATCAGGATCTCAACAAGGCGAGCCCAAAAGACAATTTCTCATTGCCTAACATCCATATCTTGATTGATAATTGTGCCAAACATGAGATTGGCTCTTTTGTGGATTTCTACGCGGGTTATCATCAGATCTTAATGGACGAGGAAGATGCAGAAAAGATGGCATTCATCACACCGTGGGGAACTTACTGTTATCGGGTCATGCCATTTGGCTTGAAGAATGCTGGGGCAACATACATGAGGGCAATGACAACAATACCATGATATGATACACCAGGAAATTGAGGTGTACGTGGATGACGTGATCGTGAAGTCTAGAAAGCAGTCTAACAATGTCATGGATCTGAAGAAGTTCTTCCGAAGTCTTCAAAGGTACAATCTTAAGCTTAATCCTGCAAAGTGTGCTTTTGGGGTGACATCTGGAAAGTTGTTGGGGTTCGTAGTCAGCCGACGGGGCATTGAATTGGACCCATCGAAAATCAAGGCCATCCAGGAATTACCACCTCTGAGGAACAAAACCGAGGTGATGAGTTTGTTGGGAAGATTGAATTATATCAGCAGGTTCATCGCTCAGCTCACGACAACTTGCGAGCCAATATTCAAGCTATAAAAAAGGATGTTGCGGTCAAGTGGACAGATGAATGTCAGGAGGCGTTTGATAAGATAAAGGGGTATTTGTCAAATCCACCCGTGTTGGTCCCACCAGAACCAGGGCGACCTTTGATTCTATATTTGACGGTATTGGACAATTCATTCGGCTGTGTCTTGGGTCAACATGATATCACTGGAGGGAAGGAGCAGGACATATATTATATCAGCAAAAAATTCACATCGTACGAGGTCAAGTACACTCAGCTTGAAAGGACATGTTGCGCCCTAACTTGGGTGGCGCAGAGCTTAAACATTATTTGTCATCTTACACTACCTATCTCATATCTCGCTTGGATCCATTGAAGTATATCTTTCAGAAGCCTATGCCTACAGGGAGGCTTGCAAAGTGGCAGATCCTGCTCACAGAGTTTGACATTGTCTACGTGACTTGAACTGCAATGAAAGCATAAGCCTTGGTGGACCATTTGGCTGAGAACCCGGTCGATGAAGATTATGAACCTTTGAAAACTTATTTCCCTGATGAAGAGGTGATGCACATTGATGAGTTGGAACAAGTCGAGAAGCCGGGATGGAAACTTTTCTTTGATGGGGAAAACATGAAGGGCGTGGGGATAGGAGCAGTACTTATTTCTGAAACAGGGCAGCACTACCCTGTTACGGCTCAGCTTCGTTTTTACTGCACCAACAACATGGCGGAATACGAGGCCTGCATTCTGGGTTTGAGGTTAGCTATGGATATGGGTGTCCAGGAAGTCTTGGTCTTGGGTGACTCGGACCTCCTGGTGCACCAGATTCAGGGAGAATTGGAAATACAGGATTTGAAACTCACACCGTACAGACAATGTTTGCATGATCTTTGTCAACGGTTTCAGTCGATAGAATTTAAGCATATCCCAAGGATCCATAATGAAGTCGCCGATGCTTTGGCTACTCTAGCGTCAATGTTACATCATCTAGATAAGGCTTTTGTGGACCCTTTGCAGATTTAGGTCCGTGATCAGCATGCTTACTGTAATATGGTGGAAGAAGAACTTGATGGGGAGCCATGGTTCCATGATATCAAAGAATACATCAGGATGGGGGAATACCCGGTACAGGCCACAGGTGATCAGAAAAGAACAATTCGACGACTGGCAAATGTGTTTTCTTCAGTGGAGGGGTGTTGTACAAAAGAACTCCAGATCTGGGATTGCTAAGATGCATAGATGCTAAACAGGGCACATCTATCATGACTGAGGTACACTCTGGAGTTTGTGGACCGCATATGAATGGGTACGTTCTGGCAAAGAAGATTCTCCGAGTAGGTTATTACTGGCTCGCTATGGAACGGGATTGCATCAGTTTTGTGCGTAAATGTCATCAGTGCCAAGTGCATGGAGATTTGATTCATTCTCCACCATCTGAATTACATACAATATCTGCACCATGGCCTTTTGTTTCTTAGGGCATGAATGTCATTGGACCAATCGAGCCAGCAGCATCAAACGAACACAAATTTATTCTGGTAGCCATCGATTATTTCACCAAGTGGGTTGAAGTGAAAACTTTCAAATCTGTGACCAAGAAAGCAGTGGTCGATTTTTTGCATTCAAATATCATCTGTCGGTTTGGGATTCCGAAGGTAATCATCACGGACAATGGTGCTAATCTCAACAATCATTTGATGACGGAGACATGTCAGCAGTTTAAGATTATACATCGCAATTCCACCCCATATCGCCCTAAGGTGAATGGAGCAGTCGAGGCAGCCAACAAGAATATAAAGAAGATACTTCGAAAAATGGTGGAAGGTTCTAGGCAGTGGCACGAGAAGCTGCTGTTTGCATTGCTGGGCTATCGCACTACTGTCTGTACTTCAATAGGAACCACCCCTTATTTGTTGGTGTATGGCACGGAGGCGGTGATACCCGTAGAAATCGAAATCACATCCCTTCGGATTGTCGCTGAGGCAGATATTGATGACGTTGAATGGGTCAAAACCCGCTTGGAGCAATTAAGTCTGATTGATGAAAAGAGATTGGCAGCAGTGTGTCATGGCCAATTGTACCAACAGAGAATGGCGAGAGCATATAACAAAAAGGTACATCCACGGAAGATCGAAGTGGGTCAATTAGTGTTGAGACGTATCTTGCCTCATCAGGCTAAAGCAAAAGGAAAGTTCGCCCAAACTGGCAGGGGCCATTTGTTGTAACTAGAGTGTTGTCTAACGGCACATTGTATTTGACAGATATAGAAGGCAAATGTGTAGAAATGGCTATCAATTCCGACGCAGTCAAAAGATACTATGTATGATTTCTTTCTTTGATTGTACTTATTTGTATTTGGCATATTTTGAAGATTGAAATTACGAAGGCGTTTTGTTCTGCTATCTAAACACTTTATCTCTTGTCATCCCTTTTGAGACTTATTTATTTTCTTTCATACCCTTCTTTCGGGATCAACGACACAATTCAGAAACGCAAGGGCAGAGGATAAGTAAGTGAAAAGAAAAAGAAATAATCAACAAGAAAGGAAAAGGAGAAGAAAAATGAAAAAAAAGAAGAAAGAGAAATAAAAGAAAAGAAAAGAAAAGAGAAAAGCAAAAAGAAAAAAGAGGAAAAAAAGAAGAAGAACAACAGAAGAAAAAAGAGAGAAAGAAAAGAAAGAGAGAAAATAAAAATCACAAGAACAAAGTAATTTCTATGACATGAACTACGTTCGACCTGATTCCTTTTAAGGATACGTAGGCAGCCTCACGGTTCGGTCTCATCAAAACAAAAATCCAAAAGTCCCCATGCAAGAAACTAGGGCAGAAGTTGCGGTTGTTGTAAGAAACTTGATTTCGAAAGTTGTAATTCTAACCCGTTTGAATCGTTTTGAGCCTTTGAGACCCTTTATTTCTAACCCTGTCCAAAAACCCACATTACGATCCAAAGAAAGACCTTCTGATCAGTCTTTGAGAAATGCCAAGACGAGCAGGTCAAGGTAATTCATGTCAAGGGCAACACTTTGGTTCAAGCAGGAAAAATAAAAATGAGAGAGTCTTATTGGTGAAAACCTTCACAGGCACCATAAGGCGACGGGAGTGGAGAGAAATAAAAATGAGAGAGTCTTATTGGTGAAAACCCTCACGGGCACCTTGAGGCGAAAATGAGTTGAGAAGGGAAATGAGAAAGGTCTATTGGTGGAAAACTGTTTCAAGGCACCGCAGGATGAACAAGGTCAAGGTTTGGGCGAAGTAATAAGATCATGGAAATTCTGAGGCGACAAAGTACGACAACTGAAAGTTGATTGGTTGGACAAATTGGGCCGATTAATACGAAATGCATGTCATGATCATCGGTACCAGCTGTTCCACTCAGATAAGTTTCTTTTTCTTTTTCCTTTTGTAGCAATCATCTGGTTTTGGATTCTTCTTATCCTTAACCCGCAAAGTCATTGCATTTCATTTTCTTTGGGTTTATTTGTCTAAGATGTTTCAATGTCAGTCTTGTCAAAGAAAGTGAAAAGGATTTCAAAGCTCACTACCGACTTCCAAAACTGCAAAGCACGGAGTGGTCAGAGCATACAAGGATTCACCGGAAGTTTCATCAGTGGAATGGTTGGTGATGTCATGGGAGACGCAAAGGTTCGGATAAAGGGGTCAGAGGCAAAACAACAGCATGGGTATAGAACACTCGGTTCATCAAAGGTCATGGGGTTTGAAAGTCAGTCAGAAAGTCAAAGCGGTTCAGGGCCAATTCGGGGAAGCCAGTCAGAACAAAACAATGCAGCGGAAAGATCTTCAGTAAGAATGCCATCAGATAACCACTATTTTTAAATTGACAAAATTTTTCTTTGATTAAAATAGGGGCAAGAAATTTCGATTGTTTCGGAGAAACCCTCCGTGGAGAAAGGCAGTCATCAAAACAGGTTTGATTTTTGATTTTCAGGACCCTCCTGGAAAATGGGACATAGTTTAAAGTTCAGAAATAGCATAATCTAGCATAAATGTATCCCAAAAGAATATAAGTTAGCTTAGAAGTTTACATGTTCGAGATAAGATTCAACTAGGAGTTTTCAGGACCCTTCTGAATAATGAGACTTAGCTTTAAGATTTCGATTAGATAACAACATTTAGCGTAAACTCTGCTGTAGGGTAGTATAATTTAGACATGAAAGTTGTCACCCTTAAGATAAAATTTGACCTTTGATTTTCAGGACCCCCCTAGATAATAGGGAGTAGTTTAAAGATTCTCTTAGATAGCAAGATTTAGCAGAAGTCACACCTGTAGAAGATATAACTTAGATTTAAAATTGTCGTTTAGTTAAGAGTTGTCAGGACCCCCCTGCATAATGGGACCTAGCTTTCAAATTCTTAGTAATATTTGGTAATATGATTCAGTTTTACACTCACATTTGTGCCCAGCCACCAAATCGGGGCAGAAAATTTTCTTTGTTTTGTCTATTTTGTTGAAGTTAGGAGCCCGCCTGGAGAGCAGGGAATACATTTCAAGTCAGCAGTCAGGAGCCCGCCTGGAGAGTAGGGAATACATTCAAGTTTAGCAGTCAGGAGCCCGCCTGGAGAGAAGGGAATACATTTCAAGTTGAAGTCAGAAGCCCGCCTGGAGAACAAGGGAGTACAATTTAAGTTTTTAGCGTTCAAATTCTTTGTTTTATCTATTTTGAAGTCAGGAGCCCGCCTGGAGAGCAGGGAATACTTTCAAATGCAGCAGTCAGTAGCCCGCCTGGAGAACAAGGGAGTACCATTTAAGTTCTAGCTTTCAAATTCCTTGTTTCGTCTAAGTTGCAATCAGGAGCCCGCCTAGATAGCAGGGAATACGTTTCAAGTCAGCAGTCAGGAGCCCGCCTGGAGAGCAGGGAATACGTTTCAAGTCAGCAGTCAGGAGCCCGCCTGGAGAGCAGGGAATACGTTTCAAGTCAGCAGTCAGGAGCCCGCCTGGAGAGCAGGGAATACATTTTAAGTCAGCAGTCAGGAGCCCGCCTGTGGAGCAGGGAATACATTTCAAGTTGAAGTCAGGAGTCCGCCTGGAGAGCAGGGAATACATTCAAGCGCAACAGTCAGGAGCCCGCCAGGAGAACAAGGGACTACCATTTAAGTTTTAGCTTTCAAATTCTTTGCTTTGTTTATTTTGAAGTCAGAAGCCCGCCTGAAGAGCAGGGAATGCATTTCAAGTCAGCAGTCAGGAGCCCACTTGGATAGCATGGGAATACATTCACGTTTTGAAGTCAGGAGCCCGCCTGGAGAGCAGGGAATATGTTTCAAGTCAGCAGTCAGGAGCCCGCCTGGATAGCATGGGAATACATTCACGTTTTGAAGTCAGGAGCCCGCCTGGATAGCATCAGAATACATATCAAGTTCAGCAGTCAGGCCCCACCTAAAGAAGGGGAAAACATCTCTGTTTACAATTCAAGGTGGCAACAAATGGATGTCTCCGGGAGAATGGAGGACAACAAGGCAACAAGAAACACAAAAGCAAGTTTGAAGATATAGATAGGACTTTTGTAATCCATAGACCATAGTCTAGTCTAGCTTCTTGTTTTATTTTGACATGGTGTAATAAGGGGGTTCAGTAAGCAGTAGCAACAACAGCATCAACAGTGAAATCACAGCTTCCTGGTAGTCCCAGCTACCAAACATTCCTGAACTACACTGACATGATTCCTTTTTAGCCAAGGATATGTAGACAACCTCGGAAGCAGGGTGCGGTCAAACTTTTCAAAATGCTTCCCATGGAGTATTCAGACAGGCAAAAATCGCTCGTGTCCACTCACTTTATCTTTGCACGAAAACTCTTCGTGTTTCCGGGCAAAGAGGGGCAACTGTGAGCACGTGATTTTTGCCATACATGAATTACTCCCATAAATTCAAACAAAATAATTTTTTTTCATTATTTGGAATTTTTGAGGATTTTGTGGCATTTTCTGATAATTGTTTGTATTTTTCAATGCATATTTATTTTATTTAATTAACGAAAAGTACAAAAATATGTCGCATTCGCATTTAGGATTTAACTTTGCATTTTTGAATTAAGTAGTAAATTAGTTATTTTATAAGAATTGAAAAAATCACAAAAATAGTTTAATTTACACTCTTTAATTTGAACTTTGATTGTGAGTAATTTTCTTTTAATTTACTTTAAATTAATTGTGATAATCTTTAATTAGTTTTAATTAGTTTTTTTCAGGTTAATTAGGTCCTAGGATTTAATTTAGATTTTAATTTATTTTTGGAAAAAAAAGAAGAAAAAGAATTAATTGAAAAAAGGGAATTAAAGAAGTTGTTTGGGCTACATTGTCCTAATTTACCCATGGCCCAATATTTATTTCCCAAAAACCAGGCCAAACCCGGCCCAGAAATCCCCATACCCGTCCAATACCCAGCCAACCCGCCTGCCAACCCGCCTGCCAACCCGACCCGTTCCCCAAATAAATCGATGAAACCTACAGGAGATGAACGGATGAGCCCTAAGCCTAAACGAACGCGTACTGTTCGTCTTCTCCAAAATCACTCGAACCAAGCCCCAAATTCAGTCCAAATTCGGGCAAGTGAATCCCAAATCTCACCTCACGCGTTCCCCCTCTCTCCCCATCACCATTTCTAACGGTTTCTGACACCAAAGATTTTCCTCTCCTCTCACTCGCTCGAATTTGAGCTATATCTCATGATTAGAAGGTTCTGAGAACGAGGAGCTGGATGAGTGTGAGGCGTTGGATCGATTTCACTTAATCCAAGCCCCACATTCATCAAGGGATTCGTTTTCAAATAGGGCCAGTTCCGATTTTGAGAAGGGGAAAAAATTTTCGGAGTTTGATATTTGGAGAGAAAAGGTTTAAGGATTTTCTTTAGCCTCTGATTTTCTCTGCTCGGAAAACTACTTTTAAAGTTTCTCTTAAAGGTTCAAAGAGGAGGAGACATTTTTTTTACTTTCTCAATTGGGCTTTGAGGTCCAAAGAGATGAAAAATGAATTGAGGTCATTCGACTGGTGGTGAGGTTCAAGCTCGTCGACTTCGATTTTCTACTGTGGTCCTGTTGATTTGCTGCTAAAACTCGCTAGGATTTTGGGATCGAAAGGTGTATTTGTTGATTCTGTAATCATTATAAAGGAAATTTGCGAGTTCAGGTTCGTTTTTTTTCCTATGTGACTCTATTTCTAGGTGTTTTTGAGATATGATATTCTGTCTAGAATGGTTTGCTTTGCTTTGTGATCAAATTTCTTGCTGATGAATCTCTTCTCTGGTTTTGACGTTGAGCATTATCAGTCAATAAGAGCTGATTCGAGTAGTCGTCTTCCATTCCCTGTATGTTGTGATAGTTATTCGGGCTCGAAATATATTTTGAGTCAAGATTTCATTGCCTTCAAATGAAGGATATGTTCAGTTTTTTTTGTGATTTTCAAGCGAGCATGAATGTATGACATTTATTCACGAGATTTTTGTCTGAACTCTAAATGACCTGCTCCTGTGAAATCTCTTTGTTTATCAGAATTTTTTTTCTTTTTTTTTTTAAATTAGATTTCAAAGACCTCCAGGTTATGCTGCTAAGGAATAGCCACTTCACAAAAAATGAACTTTTCTTGTGTTTCTCCTGCTGTGTGCAACATGTTCTGATATTCATGGTGATTTTCTCGAGCTCACCATTTTGCCTCAATTGTTCGACATGAACTACCGAAGAATCTTCTCTTTCCTTTGTTTTCATGACCATTTTGGCTTGTTCTTACTGGTCTGGAGCTGCTGAAGTTATCCTCGATAGTATGTGCTCTTTATGGCTTACCATGTCGAGATGACCAGTGAGGTTCATGTTTCCAGCAGTCATTTCTACCTATTGAACTTCTTAAAATAGAATTTAACATGAAATTTGTGTAGTAGTGTGTTTTGTTTTCTTTTAAACCAGTTTGTATTTGCTAGCTCTTCTTGAATATTTTGTCCTGTTGAAGCGTAGAGGATGAGATTCCATTCCCTGTTTCAATGGTTAAATGCTTTGTTCTAACTGATGGGTTGAGGCATGTTGTTTTTGTTATTTTGGTCTCATTTTATATAAGTTGGCAGTGTCTAGCCCGAGCTAGCGAGTAAGATGCAAGTTTGAAGTCAGGGAAAGCTCTTTAAACTGACATTTTGATTGAATACATAAGTGTACATGGCTGAATCCTTGTTCACGAATATGTGTCGACCCGTGAAAGAGAAAGATAAGTTGGTTTAGCAAAGAAATGAGTTCAGAGAGGGGTTGCTGGATGAGAATCCTAATTGTTCTTGGATTAACTTCGTTCGTTTGATAGTTCTTGTGTAAAATTATAGCAAGCTGGACATGGTTGAAGCTATCGTTGCTCAGTAAATTTCTTTGTAACTGTGTAGGTCTAGAGTTATGCAATAATGATGAGTAAATAACTTGTGATTTTATCCTCACTCTATGTATTTGAGTAAATGTTTGATGGAGTGTTTCTTGTTGCTGGTTCATTCTTGTTCATATCCATAATTACATTTTGCTTTATTTGACCAATGTTAGCATACTTGGGCATGAAATTAAATTATTGCAACTACGGGTATGGTTCCCGTGACGTAGTCGTGATACTTAATTTCGAACTAGTTTTAAACATGAATATCCTTAGTTCATTTAGTTGAATGGTTTTGAGGCGTGCTATATTAGGCAAGACATAGTTAATGGCAATCAAAGTTTAGTTTGAGTTTTCCTTTAAAAATTCGGATCGAAGCGTGCCGTGCCGAATAAAATCTCAAAATGCACGACCCTCGCTTAATTAATTTTTAAATCCAGTTTAATAATATTACCTTCTTAAACTAGGGTGCGCATTTATGTGACCCAAATCCAAATCTCAACGATGTTAAAATATGTCAAAAGCCACAGGTGCATTTATGTGATGTGGTTCGAGATGTGTTTTAATAACGTTGTAATTTTTTCTGAAAAAATGAAAAGAAGTGGTTAAAAAGTTAGAATTTGCATATAGGTTTAAAACTTGTATTAAAATCAGATAATTAAGCCGAATATAACAGTTGAGCGACCGTTCTAGAACCATGGAACTCGAGAATGCCTAACACCTTCTCTCGGGTTAACAGAATTCCTTACTCGGATTTCTGGTTCGCGGACTGTTAAATAGAGTCAAACTTTTCCTCGATTCGGGATTAAACCGGTGATTTGGGACACCACAAATCTCTCAAGTGGCGACTCTGAATCTTTAAATAAATAAATCTCGTTTTGATTGTCCTTTAATTGAAAAAACTCCTTTATACCCTTCCTGGGGGTGTAGGTAAAAAGGAGGTGTGACACTGACTAACCAAGAATGAGCGCCTTTCCAATTGTCAAGCTCGGCATCTTAGCCACTGAATCCTGCATCAACATTACTAGGACCCTCACAAACCTCCATCACATTGTTCTTAATAAATTGCTTTTGGGTTCCCTTTGTTGGCTCGTTCTTAAGATCAACCTCTGATAGCACTGAAAACTTTGCAGCGCATGGACCTTCGAGGATCTCAGAAGAATTCTCATATTCCTTTTCAAAACAAATCATACTCACCATATGCATCTCATTACGAACAGGCAATGGACTTTGGCTGGTGTATGCTGCATCTGGATTTTGCACGACAATGTCACCTGCATCAATAAGCTTCTGAATTGCTTTCTTCAGATTCCAACACTTCTCTATGTCATGCCCCTGGGCATCTGATCAATATGCGCACCTTTGAGAAAAATCAAACTTCTTTGACAGAGGGTTTGACATTTTTATATGAATCGGCTTTAACATGTCCAATTGCTTCAACTTTTGGAACAAACTGGCGTATGATTCTCTAATAGGGGTGAAAGCCTTTTCTTTTTTAGCAACCTCTCATTCTTAAATGCTTGATTGGGGCGAAAACCTGATTCAGGAGGTTTTCGGTAGGCTCGTGGGGGTGGATAGGCATTTTGTGGAGCTGGGTACTGAGAAAGTGATGTACGATTTTAGGAGTTCCGTGGAGAGAAGTGGCATTGGGAAGGATCATCTGGCGCACAAGGATATCCACTTGAGGCTGGAAGTGTTGATCGAGAAAGCCCATTGGATCATCTTTTCTGTTTCTCTTTCTTCCACCCAAGCTTACTGGGATTTTCTGAATGTTTTTCGAACAACTCATGATTTTGCCTGACTTGATTCCCTCTTCTACTAGCTCCCCCATTTTTAACACATCATTGAAAGGCTTCCCCAGGGCCGAGATCAAATGATTGAAGTAGATGGGCCCCTGAGCTTGTAGGAAAAGCTCAACCATTTCTTCTTCACCAATCGGGGTATTGACTCGAGCAGCCTTCTCCCTCCATCTGAGCCCAAACTCTCTAAAGCTTTCCTCCGGCTTCTTTTCCATTTTAGATAAGGAGGAGCGGTCTGGGGTAACACCCGATCTGTATTGAAAGTATCGAACAAAATCTTGAACTATGTCACCCAATGTAAGCCACTTACCAATATCTTGGCGATTATGTCATTCCAACGCTGCCTCAGTCAGGCTCTCACTGAAGTACGCCATCAACAAATCATCTTTCTCGCCAACACTTCTCATTTTACTGCAATAATCCCTCAAATGGGCTACCGGATCCCCACACCCATCATACAAGTTAAACTTTGGCACTTTAAACCCCGCAGACAAATGAACGTCGGGGGACATAGACAATTCTTTGTAAGACATGCTACCCTGGTCTCCTGTTCCTTGCTTGTTCTTTAAGGACTGTTCTATGCCTTTCAGCCTCCTGGGTATCCCATCTCGCCCTTTGCTTCCTGTGAACTCTTCATTTACAACATGAGGCCTATCCTGCGGACCCTGCTTGTATGAGTTGGGAACCTTGTGGGCAACCTTTGAGGGGTAATATTGGGCATCATGAGCTTTGAGTGGGTGTTCATTGTTGGGAATAGCAGATAAGACATGAGGGCCATTTTGGGGAGAGGTAATTAGAGGAAGAGTGATTGAGATACTGGGGTGGTTGGGAAAGCTGTGATAAGCAAGTGGATCTGGAGAGTATGGAGGGTCCTCTGGCATTGTGTCTGGAGCTTGGGTAAAGGCAGCATTCAGGAAGCTAGGTGGTGGCGGGGGTGGTGTCTTCCCAGTCATTCAATCCTGATACATGTCCGCCATGTATTGTCTTAACATCTTTAACTCTTCAACCAACCCATTGTCCTGTTCAACCGACTGCTTTCGGGCACCGGTATCTACCAACTCAGTTCTGTTGTTGTCTGCCATTGCCTTTTGACTTTGTGTTATAGAGAAGAGTTACCACTTTAAAAACCACAAACCAACCACCCTTCTGCTATGAATATAACAAAATGAAGTCATCACGTTAGCGTTAGGGCATTTAACATAAGATAATCTCACTTTATGTGCAATGCACCTAACCACAGTTATCGGTTCTAAAATGACTTCGAGGGTACAAAGGTCAGTTGGCATCATCCCAATTTGTTCATTTCAACCTCTCTTTTCTTTGTTTTTCTAGCACTTCTTAGCTCGCTCATTTTCCTTCACCTTTTTCTTTCTGATTATCGCTCTTTTTCTTCCTTCTCATTTCTCACATCTCATGACTTCACCCCACCCCCCACCTTTTTTCTTTTTTTTCTTTTTTTTCTTCTTCTTTTTTTTTCCTTTTAATAATAAAAAAATGATTCGATCGAACCTTATGTAGGTTGCCTATGTATCATGACCCCGCATGAATCAGATCTTTGCATAGTTCTGGCAGATCAGGAATAAAGCACATAAACTAACGTTTTCTTTTTCATTTTCTTCTTTTTTTTTTTTACCTTAGTGACTAATCCGATGAGAAAAGAGAAATAAAAGAGGCAAATCTTCTTCTTTTTTGAATTTTCTAGACTGAATGCTCTATAACCTATTCTAAACTCAAGCTTAATGAACATGTTTTTTTAAAACAAATAAACTATTAAGGAAAATCCTAGAAGAGAAAAACCCCTTTTTTATTCATTTTTTTTATGAAGAAAATCTAAAGAACAAACCACAGAAAAGTATTTGAATTTTCACCTGACGCAAGATTTCGAAACAAGCAATAAACAAAATAAAACAAAATATTTTTGGATTTCAATTTTGATTGCCTAAAGGAAAAATTCTAATGATAGACAAAAGACTAGTATATTTTTTTTATGTACAATATCCTAAAGTTCTAACAAAAAGAAAAGGAAAAAAATTTTCCCCATTTTTCACTAATTTCCCAAAGAAACGCCTCACAGAAAATCTTTTTGGATTTTAGAATTAATACCTTAAAGAAAACTTTTAAAGAGGTACTAAAAGAAAATTCTCTTTTTCTTTTTTGAATTTTGGTCCCAATATAGTAAAGGAAATATAAAAATAATTTTTATTTTGATATTAATTGCCTAAAGGAAAAACAATCTCAAAGGAATTTTTTTTTATTTCTAGAATTAGTATTCTAAAGAAAACTTATAACGAAAATATAAAAACACAGAATTCCCCTTTTTTTTGGATTTTGGACTTGTAACACATTTCCAAATGCAAAATAAGAAATGCAATAACAAAAGACTATGCAAACTTAACTAGACAATACAAACTCTAACATCACCTAAACAACTAAATACTACTATACAGGACTAGAAAATAAAACAAAAACAATTGACTCAAAAACATAAAATGGCTCCTCGAGCAGCTCCTGAATGCAGTGATCCTGGGGTATCTGTCATGTTCAAACTCCAGTAAGTAGATCCACACCTGTATGAGAAAACTTAAACTAGCACTATGTGAGACAATAACATTCCCTAATACACATGCAAGACATGATTGAGTCTATTTTTGCAAAATGGCTTATTTGGTCAAAAGGTGGCTAGAAGTGCAAAATTTGGTTATGAGCCCGCAAAGCCAAGAACCTAAGATTTACTAGGAAGACCGGACCCTATGTGAGTTGCCTACTTATCACGTCCCGAAAGACGAGAATCAGGTATGCGTAGTTCGGGCAGATAGGATACGGGCGAGAAATAAAAATAACAACTAATTTAGAGAAAATATGTTTTTTTTTCTTTCTCCTTTTTTTTTGAAAAATGATGAAACATGTAAACTCTTTTTTTTTTCTTCTTTTTTCCCTTTTTTGATTTTTGATTTTTGAAAAATGATGAAAAAGTACAAAAATCTTTTGAATTTTCCAAGCTCTCTTTTTCTTCTCTTAACAAAATGTAACAGAAAACATAATTAGGCCCCACTCGCTTTATCTTCACACTTCACCCTCTCTTTTTCTTTTTTTTTTCTTTCTTTTTTCTTTTTTCATTGTTTTTTTTTCATTTCTTCATTTACCCTCAGCTATCATTGGTCCGCCAAATGACCCTTTTACCCTTGAATAAATGCAACATGTAGCACATAAGATGCATCAGGATGGTCTTTTATTTTTTGGGGTATACCTGTCCTAGACGGACCCAACCCCTATGTTGAGCCTCCAAAGTCAAATGCACATGATGCAACCAAACGTTCCTACTAGGGATCCGGCATGACGCTGAGTTATTCTAGGTTCAAAACCTGGGTATTTGTTCTAGACTTGTGTACTCGAGCGGACAACTCGAGCCGAGGAGGGGGCTACGTACCGGGAACCAAAAGGCCATCCAGCTTAGTAACTTATCCGAGCATCTTTCTTATTTCAAGATATGACACTAACAGAATAAGGAGTCTCGACCATCGAGCACATCTTCGAAGATGAGAAAAGAAGGGTTTCGTAGCAGTTTATATACTGTTCAGATAATATCAAAGCGGTAAAAAGTAGCACTTAGCACATTAGGCCCAAACATATGAATAAAATCAGATAATAAATAAAGCCAAATACAACAATTATTCTAAGCTCGAATTCTGAACCCTGAACCAGAGATTCTGGGTTCGATCCCCACCAGAGTCGCCAGAGCTGTCACACCTCCTTTTTCACCTACACCCCAGAATGGAGTATAAAAGAGTTTTTTCCAACTTAAAGTGACAATCGAAACGCGATTATTTATTAAAAATTCAGAGTCGCCACTTGGGATAATTTATGGTGTCCCAAGTCACCGGTTCAAATCCCGAATCGAGGAAAAGATTGACTCTGTATTACAGTCCGCGAACCAGAAATCCGAGTAAGGAATTCTGCTAACCCGGGAGAAGGTGTTAGGCATTCCCGAGTTTCGTGGTTTTAGCACGGTCGCTCAACTTTTATATTCGACTTAATTATCTGATTTTAGTACATGTTTAAACCTATGTGCATTTTCAACCTTAACCGCGTTTATTCATTTTTAGGAAGATGACAACGTTATTAAAACACGTCTTGAACCACGTCACATAAATGCACCTGTGGTCTTTGATATATTTTAACATGGTTGAGATTTGGATTTGGGTCACATAAATGTGCACCCGAGTCCTTTTATCTAATTTGATGTAGTTCAGTTCATGATTAGCAACCCAATTTTCGTACTGTGACAAAATCATGTTCAACTATAACCAATTCGAGCAAGCATATGAATAGATAATTAAATGAGCAAATTCAAAACTATGAAAAATAACTACACAAACAATGGGATCATATCACCAAATTAATCAATGACACTCCAAAACTCACTAGCTTCCAGCCTTGAATATCCAATAATAATACAAAATTCGCCTAGTTACTAGCATAAGCACAATTTCTTTTTTAAAAAAACGGGTGATAGGTGACTCCTTTGAATTAAGTAGTAAGTCTTTATTATTTCAAGCCTTTTACTTTCAGAGAGTTCAAATACGTATTATGAAGACAAGGTATCCTTTGAAATTTCAAAATGCAACAATCAGCCATGATTCTCATTTTCAACAAACAGACGGCCTAACCAGTCGTTATAATATCATACACCAGATGCATGGTCTAAAAATGACATAGACAACAATGAAAGAAGTAGATGTAACAGTTATATTCGAATAACTTACAAAAGATTGGCTCAGTTGGAAACGAACAGATCCGGAAACGAACAAAGAACGACGAGCGGAGCCTCGATTGGAATCGACAGACTCGAATGACAGATGGCGTACTAACCGGCTTCCGGCGAGGCTCGTCGGATATAGAGGTGAGGCGGAAAAGACGAAGGAGCGAGAGGGATTTGGAGGGGTGAAGTTGTATCCCTATTTTCGTCTTCGTCTTATCTGTTTTCCGCTAGGTCCTGTCCGTGGTCGCTGCTCAAGGAAGATGAAGATGCTTGTTTATTTTCAGGGAGACGATTGAAGGTGATGAAGCACGGCTGAAGGTGATGAAGCTTGGCTACTTCTGTCTAGGTCCAGGCATTATAGTTCTCTATAGGTTGAAGAAGAAGAACAACCAAATGGTCTCTGTTTTTCGGTCCTTGTTGCTGAAGAAATGAACAAACGAGGGAGTCGAAGAAGACAATCCGAAGGGGGGAGGGGTCCTGTTGTTCAGCTGCTTGATTTTTTAGTGTCTTAGGCTTCAAGGTTGGGTCGAAAATGGGGTCGCCTGGTGCTTCTAATGTTGAAGAAGCTGATGCAACGCTGGGGGTCGTTTGGAGAAGACGGAGACGGGGGTGGGGGTCGTTCCCTTTTGGCGCAGCCTTTTTCCAGTCCTTTTTAGCGTTCTTCTTTCCACCTTTTGATTTTTTTAAGCATTAATTTATAGGTGGAGTCTAGGTTTAGGTGTATTTTTGTGTATTTTGCTCATTAGTCCCTAGGTCTTTTGTGTTAAGTCCTTAGAGTCTTCTTTATTTGTTTTTGTTCCACCTAGGCTTAATGGACTAATTCGAATTGGGCCAAGAATTGGATTCTAAAACTCTTAAAATTATGATCCAACACCTTAATTGACTCATTTTAAAGTAAGATAAAAAATACTACCCCATGCAAAAGCTAACATGAAACTATTATATATTTTTTTATTTTCAAAATTATATAAAGATGAAAATATGGTTCTATTTTTGTATTTTTTTTGAAAGATACATACTAAAATATTTTTTGTAATTTTCATTTTTCTTGTAATAAAATAAAGTAAAAGAGTAAAAATGAGTTGAAATAGCTATATTAGGCCTAAATTAAATATTTTACGCTAAAATATAAAAAATCTTGGGGAAGGGCAAAAATCACATGTCTACAGGTGGAACGCGGGCGTAAGTAAACGTGTTGTCGGGTCTTCCTTTGCTTCTCTTTGACAATATTTCTCTAAGCATCTAACTCTATTTCTCTTGCTTTTTTAGCCGTAGCAACCTACCCCAGTGCGGTTTCGGACCTCCAGGATTGGGCCGGCCGCTTATACTCGATTTGCTCTTTGGCCTGTTTGAGTAATTCAGCTGGTTTTTTCCTTCTTTGTTCAGTGAGGTTTCTTAGCTAGGTGAAATTCCAGCAATTTTGTTGTTCTACACCTAAAACAGCATTGTCCTTTGCAGTATTCATCTCAATTATGCCCAAAATCTGTTAATAATCTGGTGAATTTTGCAATGGCTCAAGAACATTTAAATTTATCTGCTTTGTATCAGAGGTTAGCTTTCATTGAAGTCCTAGCATCTTTGATTCCTGCATTGCCTTCTCATTCAGTATCAGAGTCGATACCTTTCCTAATAAGGTGGTGGGGGAAACCTCAGCGAGGATAGGTGTTTCTAATGGTCCTCAAACCGCTGGTGATTGAACTCGAAAGGTGATTTGCTGTGAAGCTTTGCTTAGACAAACTCATATCGGACTGGGAAGGGTAAGTTAGGGCTTTAGGGGTCATATATATAAGACAGAATTAGGAATTCAACTATCGAGACGCCTTTTAAGTTAATATCAAAGGAAACAAAACCACGAGGCGAGGCTCCCAAGATTGACCAAAGCGAACAATAACTTGATAGTTGGGCTCATAACTGGTCAATATCTGGAAACACAATTCAGGTCAATATCAAAGGAAAACATGATTGTTTTGGACTTGCAATAACTGGTCTACTATACCAACAAAGCCTCAATAACTCATAAAACATTTACATCTATCTGTTTTGTGTCAGATGTTAGCTTTTAATTAAGTCCAACATCCTTGACTCAAGCATTGCCTTCTCAATGTTACATCATTAATTAATAACTTCCCTATGTACATCAAATAACATGAATAGAAACTTACTACACCCAATTATTTGGTAGAGAAAAATCATGGAAACGAAAAGAAGATTCCCCTGCAGTGTCCCTGTCAAGCCTTAGCTCTGATCCATCACTATGGCTTCCTCTCTCATCTTCAACTTCTGGAGGCAATGGCATCACCTGATTCTCATTCGGTTGGCGTGCCAACCGAACTTCAGGTGGCAACGGTGGCAGCATGGTCGGGGAAATATTCCTTGACCGAGTAAAGGTGCCACCGCCTGGCACTGGGACTGATCGGTCCCAAAGAAACACGTGCATGAGAATGGGAACCTTTGCGTGGCGATGCAACGAGAGTTTTTGGCTGAGAGAGACAGTGTCGAAGCATCGGACCGCCCCTGTCGGAGAAACAATCCATGGAAGGACCTTTTGGTTGGATATTCTTGATACAACTAAAAGCTTGCACTCTTTGGCTGCTTCTTTGTATAGATTGATAAGGCCTGATCTTGAGGATGGTGTATCCTCATCACCTTCAATGACTGATGATATGTGAATGAAGCCCTATAGAATATTAAAAAAAAATTAGTCAATAAATAAGAAGAAGAATATGAAGAGCAAAAAGTAGAAACTTAATATGGTTCAGTGAAGTTTCACATAAAGCAAATGTCATGTGAATCTATGTATATGTTCTAATTTTGAACCAGACTAATTATTATTTATATCAGAATTTAACTATTATATATGGAAACAGTCTCTCAACCTTAATAAGGTAGGGGCAAGGTCTGCATACAGTCAATCGTACACACTATCCTCTCCACCCCAGTGACAATATAAAAATTCTTATTTAACAGTCTCTCAACCTTAATAAGGTAGGGGCAAGGTCTGCATACAGTCAATTTAACTATTATATATAACTATATTTTTGGCTGTAGCGTTAGGACGACCAATTCTCGTAGTTGTATAGCTCTAACACAACTGACTCAAAAAATGGTACTAAAGACAACTAAGGTTTGACCTACTGCAGCATTAGGACAACCTCGTAGTTGTACTCCCTGACGCAACCACTCAAAAAGTGGTAATAAGGACAACTACAATAGGTTTGACTGTAGCATTAGGACGACCAGTTCTCGTAGTTGTATTGTCCTAACACAACGACTCAAAACTAAGAAGTTTGTAATAAGTGATGGAAAATGGAAGTAACTTTACCTCTTCAGTTCTGCTGATGGCAAAGCCAAGTTTGACATCAGTTTCTTTGATTTTGATCTCAATAGGAATTTCTCCACCAAGAGGGGAAAACCAAAGACGAACTGCTCGGACAACACCAATATCAACTCCATGGTAATCTTCAAAGCCATATAAACTTGCATTTGCAAGGTTTGTTAAATCAGAAAGTGATCCTGCATTTACTGTGCAAGAAGCTGTCTCCCCTGATATCTAAGAGGAAAACAGAAAAGAAGAAAGTTATTTGTCATTAGTTGATTTTACATAGAAAATTATTGTATTTCACATTTGTAGCAAAGTATTAAACATCAATATTATGAGAACTTTAGAGCTATGTTACATCTTATATGGACTCAACTACCAGTATGTATTCTATAGGAATGTGCATATTTGGTAAGAGTTTAACTTGTATAGAAATTTTTACAGGTCACTTAAATGTAACTATATGTGAATAGTCCGTACATAATAGGATTTGTGACCTGTAAAAGTGATTTCCTGCTATGATTGGTTAGAATATACCAATAGTGCAAAAATCGTTTACATTGTCGGTGCATATAAGAAAAGGTCCCTGCTAGAAAGGGTTAAAATGCACTGATGGTGTAAAAACTTTACATTATCAGTGTATATTAGATTCAGTGTAAAGAATTTTTACCAATATCACTATATATATTATAACTTGACTTATTTCTCAGGTTACTAATCTTATTTCTTATGGATCGTACTATAGTAAAGGTGATCTGATAGTGTTAAAGTTGAAGGGGAACATTAGCGCAACGGTAAAATTATATTGTTCACGGTTCGAGCAGTGGAAGAAACTACTAATGCTTGCATTAGGGTAGGCTGTCTACATCACATCTCTTGGGGTACTGCCCTTCCCCTAACCCTACGTGCTATCTTTTTTTATTGTGTTAAAGTTCTTGTAAAACTGATGGTGTATAGAAGTTAAACCCAAATAAAGAACATATGAATATTTACCTTGGTAAGTAGAGACTCAGTCTGGATATTCATGAACACAATGGGAACACCAGAAGCTTGAGAAGCATTAAGCCAAGCATTTGCTCGAGAAAGAGTGTCTTCTAAATCATTGTAATGAATAGAAACTTTGTCTGAGGCTTTTGGCAAGAGAAGCAGAGAGTAAAAACTACTTGAATTTGGAACTGCTAGCAACTCATTCATTCTCTTCTCCCATGGATAACTAACATATCCTTCTTGAAGTGGAGTCCTTGTTAATGCTGTCACCATTCTTGATTTCCTTGAAGCTGCATTTATATAATAACATTTGTATTTGAGTTAGAGTATTGCAACGGTAAAGTTATCTCCGTGTGGGTATAAGTTACGGATTCGAGCCATGGTAGCAATCATTAATGTTTGTATTAGGGTAGGTTGTCTACATCACACCCCTTGGGGTCAATGGCGAAGCCAGGAATTTTCACAAGGATGTTCAAACTTGAAAGAAGTAAAAAAAAAAACTAACAAAGGGTGTTCAATATATTATGTACCTCTAAAACCTGATATTTTATCTATATATGCAGTATAATTTTCCGACAAAGGGTGATCAATTGACCACCCTTACCAAAGGTAAGTTGCTCGCACACGGGTTCAAGTGTTCGAAATGAGTGCAAATCTAGAAGTCGGATCCTTCGAGGTGTAAATTCTAAGATTCGGGGATACGAATCCTAGTATAAATACGGGTGCGGGGATCCGGCTAAAAATAATTCTAAAAAATAAAAATATAAAAAATATCACTAAATTATGAAAAATTTTATGGAATACTTATGTATAGCTTATAAAGGGGGCATTTGCATCTATACCCGCTTTTTGTGTCATGTTTTAACTTGTGCCCGCTTTGCAAAAAAAAATTATAAGCGTGCCCGCTTTTTCGCATAACTTCAGCATACAGGGCTGAAGTAGCAAAGGCAATCACGCAAAACTTCAGCATTCTAGTAGTCGGGCCTGAAGTTCAGCTCTAGAACTGAAGTTTTTGTTTTGTAACTGGCGAATTTGTAACTGGCGAACTTCAGCTCTAGAGCTGAAGTTTTTGTTTTGTAACTGGCGAACTTCAGCTCTAGAACTGAAGTTTTTGTTTGTAGCTGGCGAATTTCAGCTCTAGAACTGAAGTTTTTATTTGTAGCTGGCGAATTTCAGCTCTAGAGCTGAAGTTTTTGTTTTGTAACTGAGGAACTTCTAGAGCTGAAGTTTTTGTTCTATATTTGATTAACTTCAGCATGTTCAATCCCATCCAAAGCAGATAGAAGCACCATTTCTTTTGGCAAGTCCAAGTAAAGCAGCACACTAAAAACAAGAAGAATAAAGTCGTACTCTAAAGGGAAAAAGAAAACTAGAAATGGTTTCATAAACTCCATGGTGCTTATCGCCAACTGTTGTTTCCTACAAACCATCATCTTGGTTTCAGAAACTTTTCGATAAATTTGCTTAGAATGGAAGGACTGTCGAACGGCCCCATTGTTATCATCTAACAAATCTATCTATGCACAATCCAATCCAAAGCAGATAAAATAGGAAAAATTTCACATAAGAATAATTGGGCTCCCTACTTCTGCTGTTGGTGCTGCTATGGAACTTCAGTTCATGGGATGATTGCCATAAATATGAAGTAGAGAGCCCAGTTGTTCTTACGTGATGATTGCCAAGTGGATATAAATTAAAAGTTTTAAAAAAATGAATATAGGTTAAATGGACCCGTGCAATTTTTACATTATAAAGTGTGATTTTCTTTTTATTCTCAAGTTTCAAATAAGTAAAGGATTGATTTCCTAGATAAGATATGCTATTTTATTCAAATTTATCCTAGTATTGGTTTTGATTTCGGGAATTAAATTGTGTATCGTCTCGAATTTTTTCGTCCGTTGAGGTCAAAGTACCCAAAATTATTTGACCAAATCCGGTACGGATCCTATACACACACTCATACTAGTGTCGTATCGACATGGGTACGGCACCTAAACTGTCATGTCGGAGCAACTTAGTACCAAAGTGTAGCTTCGCCCCTGTTTGGGGTGCGGCCCTTTCTAGGACGCTGCATGAATGCGGGATGCTTTGTGCACCGAGCTATCCTTTTTTAGTTGTGAATAATTTCGTGTGCAATATTCACAAATAATTATTGCGACTTATAACCTTTTTCTCCCTTTTTCCCTTGATTAACTTGTCCTTGATTATGACTTTAGCAACAACTTTTGCTTCCAAATAAAAGATATAAATTCTCATTGATGAATCCATTTGAGAATTTTAATATCCTAATCTTAGATATATCCGATTAAAGTTTGTAAAATAACCCTTTAAAATTATTAAGCTGGCCCCCTTAGTTAAACAGTTGGTCTAATAATGGCACTAAAATAAACTTGTATAATTTTCTACGAACTATTTGCAAATCATATCATATAAATACTGATCACTGTCAGAATTGGTGTGCTTAGTTCTTTGGACACATCATAGCCCCTCGTGTGGCACGCCGTCCACTATATATATATATATATATATATATATATATATATATATATATATATATATATATATATATATTCTCATCTCATTGTATTATTTAATCGCGATAAGTTAATATAATTCGTTGTAATGATCACTTATTGATTTTTTAAACCCTGAGATCCTTTATTTTCCATTATTTAATCTGATTTTGAAGCTATTAGTTAGCTATCAAATTTGGACCCTTGGACAGACCATGTAGACAAAGCTGGTTTAATGCATATATCTTTGTCAATGTGACAAGATATCAATTACAAAATTTAAAAAAAAAAATCGTTGAGAGGTTAGACAAATACCTAGTCAAAGGGCATGCATGACAACAACCATAATTATAATATTTTCTGAAAAATATATATAACTTACCAACAAAAAGAAAAGGCCTTGAAAATGATATCGGATTAATTAATTCCAACTTGGATTTTTAAATAACTTTGTCAAACATTTGAAAACTTTGTGTATTCTCACAAGTTTGTTCATTTTCAATTTTCGAAATGGTAGACAAGATATTTGTAGCTTGTGTTATAAGAAAACATTCAACAACTAATTCTAAGATTAAAGATATAGAACATGTATCAGAAGATAAGATAATTAAGTGCAAGATATATCATTGCATACGGCATATTCTTGGATTTTTATTTTTTTATAACCGTAGTCCGGCTAGCTTGCGTGCATATTCTTGGATATTTTTTAAGAAAAATAAATGCTTCATATATATTCAGCAATTTAATGGAGCGTTTAACTTTTATATATTGATAGTCTTTTAAAGAACAATTACAACTAATACATAACAATTGGAATTATTAGTAGTCAGAAAAATTACACGATTGACTATTTACAACAGCTTAAATTTCATTAATAATTAAAAAAAATTACACTATCGATGGATATAACTAAATTGAATCCTTAAGTAATGTGTTTTACATTGTCTTTCTATTTGAATTCCAAGTTTCGACATAATATGAACATTTGACCTAAGTAAGACGAAATTAATTTTCTTGAGAAATGGTATATTATTCAATAAAGAACATAATAATGATGAACAAGTTCTTTCTTTTGCTGAAATAAAATTTCTCAATTTCTGGTAGTTCGTCAAACTAAAGTCAACAACTCCTATATCTTAGGTAGGGTGTACAAACCGAACCGGAAAATCACACCAAATCAAAAAGTCAAATCAAGCAGATAAAAAAATTCGATTTAGGTTTGGTTTGATTTGATTTGGTATTGAATAAAAAAATTCAAACCAAACTGACATATAAATATATAATTTTTATATATACATTTAAGACTTTATATAGAATTTTCTTTAAAAAATATCTAGAAATATTTGGAATTTCTTAAGTGATGTAATACTTAATAGAATATAAAATATTCCATTTTGACTTACTTTAATTAATGGATTATATCATCACTCTCTTATCAAGTGTTATTGAAATGCGCCAATCTCTTTGTTCTTCCAGATTCATATATATATCAGATCTATTAAATTTTTATATTTTTTTTCGAATTTGAATGGTATTTTCATAATATCAAATTAAATAGAACATATCATTATTTAGGTATCATATTAATTTTATGTTTTATTAAATTCAGCTAATCTTGAAATGTACATCAACGAAAAATTATTCTTAGACAACTAAAAAGTAAATATCATGTGTTACTAAAAAAAAAGTTCTCCCATGCATAAGAATTTTGTAATAGATCATATGTTTGTTTGTTTTTTAAATTTTTAGTAAACATATTTTTACTTATCAAAACTTCAACAAAGTAATATTGAAATAATATTCATGTAGCAAAAAATCCTATAAACCCGACAAAGACAAACCAATCCAAACTCATATAGTTGTTTTAGTTTGGTTTTGATAAAAATATACAAAATATATACAATAATTCAGTCAATAATAAGATGTTTTTAGGAATACAAAATATACAATAATTCAGATAATAAGATGTTTTATGTTACGGAGTTACTCCTATAATTTTGTCAAAAATCGATAGCACAATTCGGAAAACAGTCAAAGATCTCCAAATTTAATCATTTTGAGTTATATCTCACGTATTTCCGAATTTCTCAATACGTGAGATAATTTGCTTAGTTATCATCTTAAATCTTATATATATGACACTATCAAGTAAATATTACTTTCTAAATATCAGATAATTTTATTCACCAAAACTTAGAAAAAGAAAAAGAATTCTGTCTCATTACATAACACAACTAGAAAAATACGAGTTAAATCGATTCTCGAATGCAAAGATAATGCTCATTAATCCTATTTTTAGCTTTTCTTTAAAAAAAGATAGAAATATTTCAAAATAAATGCAAAATAGGCAGACAAAGTCTACTAAAACGTGTGAAACAAAGCAAGTTGTATCAGCAAACGTCGAAGGAATAGTAATCAAACTACTACTGTAGAAAAGAACCAAAAAGTCAAAAACAAAGAAAAGTCAACCATAAATTCGTACCTTGTAATTCCAAACACTCCATTTCTGTCCGATCAACAAAACCAACGGCATAGTTTGGATCATCAATAGCCCTAAGCATATACTGTTTCCTTCCGGCAAACTCGTTCGGAACGATACATGCCTGTCGAGACATAATATAATTAAAATCATATTTTTCCTAATATGATATCAAAGCAGGCAGAAGTACTGCGATTTCAGTACCTGTAACTCGGTGAATGACTCATCAGATCCACGTCGAACTCGGACACATATTGAAGTCTCCTTAGCTTTAAAAGAAGTATGCATGATCTTTTGAATCCCATTTTTTCCATTCTTGAATGGTGATTTGAGAATCATGTTCCCTAACCGAAGCGACTCCACAATATCGCCCGTTTGTAGCATGTTTTCGGTCCATTCATCGGATTTTGAGCTTCCTTTTAAGCATTGTATAGATAAAACTGAAGATGAAGAACTTACTCTTGATGTTGTTGAGAATGAAGAGTTTGTGCTTCTGGATGAGTTTGAACGTTCCATGGGCATTTCTTTTGTAATTTGGACAATATATATATAGCTGTGTTTTTTGTTGTGAAAGCTTAATAGATCAAAGTTTAGGGAGGAAAATAATAAAGATAGGAGAGGGAAGAATAAGGTTATGAAGATCTAAGTTGGTTTTTTTTTATTAAAACCTAAATCTCTCCATTTCATTGAAACAAACATAAAAAGGACCTTTTGAGGTTTTCTTGGAGAAGTTTAGGGAAGAAAATAATAAAGAAAGGAGAGAGGAGAGAATAAGGTAATGAAGATCTAAGTTGGGTTTTTGATTGAAAACCTAAATCACTTCATTTCTTGAAAAACAAAATAAAAAGAACTAAAAGGGGTGTTTTTCTTGTGAAAGCTTAATAGATAAAAATGGGTTTTTGATTTTTTTTTTAAAAAGAATCTTTTTAGAAAAGGTAAGAGAGAGAAGTTGGTTGGATTGAGGATTTCTTGGAGAAGTTAAGGGAGAAAATAATAGAGAAAGAGAAGAGACTAAGGTGATGAAGATCTTTAAATGGGTTTTTTTGAAGAAAAAAATATAAACTATATTTTCTATTAAAAAAAAAGAATATAGAAAAAAATGATTTTTTTTTTTGGGGGGGGGGGGGGGGGGGGCTAGGGGTGCATGGTAGTTGAGGTTGTTTAATTTGGAGAAGCTTAGGGAAGAGAATATTAATGGAGAAAAAGAGAGAAGATGAAGAATGGAAGTCAAATATGGAGGAGAGTTGGGAAATTTAAATACGCAAAGATATCTAATTTCATGGAAGTTGTAAAAGTCTTTTTTAGTTCTTTCTTTTGTTTTTACTTCAAAACATGCACTAGAATATTAAATACTAAGCCCTTGACTTCATCTTTGTCGTTCTAATGCAAGCAAAGACTTCATAATTTCTATGAAGTCAAGAGCAGACATAATTAAGGTTACAAATGCTATAAAAAAGAACAATAAGCTTAAATACTACTCCATCCGTTCACTTTTAGTTGTCAAGTATTCTAAAAATATATTTTTATTTTTACTTGTTACTTTTCGTATAACAATAGAAAAATAATTTTTTTATTTTTTATTTTGCTCTTAACATTGATTACTCATTCCAAATCCATTAAGAATATACACCAATTAATATGGGTATTATAGTAAATTATGTACTTTATTTATTATATTTCTTAAGGGTGCGGAAAATCAATAATGGATAAGTAAAAGTGAATGGAGTAAATATTATCTTAGTTAATTAAGTCATTTCTTTTGAAATTTCTTTTAATAAAAATTTAAATTTGTAGAACTTTCACTTTTGAAAAGTCTTATTAGAAAAATCATTTTTAATCTTAGCTTGCAGAATAGTAAACTTAATATTTCTAAAAAAGTTTTCGAGAAACTTGGAGCAGTCGTATTTTATCATTTTTGTGGAAGTTTCAACTCTCAAGAACAATAATTCTATTAGATGCAAGTTGGTTTACAAAAATGCCAACTATGATGGAAGAATATAATATACTAACTGAAAAGACAGATAAATTTAAGGACAGAGGGATATGTTCCCAAAACCTTTATGCCTACGATGAGGGAAGAATATACTAACTGAATATTTTAATTGTCTTATTCAAAAAAAAACTTGAATCTTGAATAGTGATTTTCTTTTAACTATTCTTGAAGATTAGTTCTAGGGCCGGACATATATCGGATAAAAGCTTATTGGATTATCGATATCGGGTTATTGGGTTAACAGTTCGGTAACGGTTTAGAATTTTTGTAAAAATTGCACAGGGCGCCCTATTTGGTCTCCCCTATTTAACCTATACTCATTATTTGTACTCAGTTTTTAAACAACTTCAGTCCATTTCTCCTCCTCCTTCGTTTTCTTCTTCTTCTATTAACAACTGAAAGGCACTATGATTAATTTCGCTTTTAGTGCAACCTGAACAAAGAAATCAAACAACAAATAATAAAAGAATATAACTTTCTACCTCGACTAGGCAAGCAGACAAATAATCCGTATATTTTTTAATCTCTCGCAATACTATTTTACATTTATGATGAACTATATGGAAACTGACCCATTACTTCTTATTTTGAATAAACTAATTCTGTCAGATTCATGGAAAGATATTGAACTGGTATTAAACTTGTATTTTAGTCGCATGTAATTATTGTCTCCTTTTTCATCTTGAGTTGGCTGCTGCTTCACTTGGAAATACTGGGATTCAAGTTTTTGCTTATGGTCTTATGGATTCAACTTCAGCTTATATAGTGCTGAAATTTTTACAAATGAACTAAATAACTTCAGCATCTTCTGCTGAAGTTTTTGAAAAAGCTTATCCAAGACAAAAAAAACTTCAGCTTATTTAGTGCTGAAGTTTTTACAAATGAACTAAATAACTTCAGCATCTTCTGCTGAAGTTTTGAAAAAGCTTTATAACAAAACTAATGAATTCAGGACAAAAAAAAACTTCAGCTATTTTAGTGCTGAAGTTTTTACAAATGAACTAAATAACTTCAGCATCTTATCCAGGACAAAAAAACTTCAGCACTGCCTTTGCTACTTCAGGCCTGTCTAGTAGAATGCTGAAGCTTTGCGTGATTGCCTTTGCTATTTCAACTTTGTATACTGAAGTTATGCGAAAAAAGTAGGTACGCTTGCAATTTTTTTTGCAAAGCGGGCACAAATTAAAACGTGACCCAAAAAGTGTGTATAGATGCAAATTTCCCAGAATTTTTTCATTATTAAGTTATCGGTTCGGGCCTCAGTTTGCCAATTTTCTTAATGGGTTAACCAATAACCTAATAAGAATTAATAAAACTACGACTTTATCCTTAAGTATATACATACATCTAGGACTTGTTGTTTGTTGTTTATCCTATGGTTGTGGTTATTTGTTGTTTGTTGTTCCACTCCTAATTAGCTACATTTTGACATCTTATGTTTAAAGGGCTAACACATTAAGAAAATCTTTAGTTGCGAGCTTCTGAAGAAGTTTTGATCTAGATTGAGTTATTTTATCGGGTAAACCGATAACGGTTGATAACCGATTAACCGATAACCGATAACCAATTTCTTATCAGTTCGCTTATCGATTTTGCATACTTATAAACCGTTAACCGATATGTCAAACCGATAATATTCACAACCGAATCGAACCGACCGATGCCCGCCTCTAATTAGTTCTGCACGTTTGAGTTTCGAGGTGAAGCTTATGAGTATATGGAGATTAAGAAAAATATCAACGGCCCTGAACTTTATCTTTTGTTTTTTGATTTTTATAATTTTATTGATGTCCGTTATCTGCATTGGGGCATCAAATTAATTTGAATTCAAGTAAGACCTATTAATGTGGAAGCGCTCTCTACCATAAGTAGTATGCAGTAATGAATACTAATTGTATATGTTGATATTATATGTTGGTGAAACCATGAAAATTCAATTTATACCTAAAAATTATAAAGAAATGTTTTAAGAAAAATTCACTAAATATCTATAAATATTTGAATGTGAACTCAATTACTGTCAAATTTATTAATGGTCGATGTCGTGCCCCCTTTGTCATCGCGAAATTGGATTTATGACATTTTTGGTTGGGACAACTCTTTCCTTTTGAAAAAAGGGTTTGCATTTTTGAAGAGTCGCCACCTACGATTTAAGGTGCGTTAGGACACCTATGGGGTTCATTTATAACTACGTTTGGTAACCAGAGATAGGGTAAGGGCTTGAAATTATCCTAAGGGGAAGGTGTTAGGCACCCCTCAGGATCCACTAGTGTGGTTCCCGGCCAAACAGTTTTTGTGAAGTACAAGTAGCAAATAAACAAGTATGGCTCAAATAGTAGGGGATTTAAGTTTAAATACACAAGTGTTCCAAAAAAACAATTAGTGAAAAAGCGAGATTTTTGAAAAGAATTACAATCTAAGCATATTCGTGAATGTAAAAGGGGGTGTCCTAGGTTTGTTTATAATATGGATCACATCAATGCAATACCCGGTATGACACTCCTAAAAAGAGGGGCTACACGTGGCATTAGCGCACCGGTCATCATATCCATATCTACCCTTTCCCGACCCGTGAAGGTAATTAAAGCGAAGGTTGCACTGCTAAAAAATCTGGTTGTAGCGACGGACAAATTTCGTAGCTAAACAGTAAAATTCGTCGCTAATCTCATTTAGCGACAAATTAGCGATGGATTAGCAAGAAATTTTGCTAGCTACGGGCTATTTAGCGACGACATTCGTAGCTAAATCCAATTTTTTGTAGTGTTGGTCTCGACCTCTATTGCATGTTGTTACCTGTCCATTCCTACCAGTCCCGAAGGAATTTAGGACTACTATCCTATAAAAAGGGGGTTCTAGGCAGATCCTCAGGTTTTTTAAAGGCAAAATACTAGGCGACAAATAAGAATACATAGGACCGCATTTAGGGGGAAAATATAGAAAACAGATAGAAGGCTTAGATACATCTCCACAAATAGTGCACATAGACAACACGACTCATACACAAATAAGGTCCACGTTTGAACTCGGAATTCTAAAGCATGGTATCTAAGTGATAACAGTAGAACCAGATTTATTACATGACTTAGAAAAGAAGTCCGAATCAGGCTTGCCTACTGATTTTGACACGTTGACAGTTAAACATGAATCACAAAGACAATTCTGGTTTTATTTTAAGTTGATTACCTAAGACTTGTCTAAGCGTAAAATAATATGCAGGAGTGACCAGAATTATTAAAACAGTTTGGAAGTTATTTTACCTAAAGCAGGATTTCTAAGTGTGGAGCATGGTTGCAATATGGTGAGTGCATGAATAACAAATTGTGTTAACATGTTTACCCTAAGGCAGGATTTCTAAATGAAATTTCAGAATATGTTTACGTGGGCAGAATCACATAATAGCAGCTTATTTTATTGTTATTATCTACCCTATAGACAGGATTTCAAAGTGTGGATGAGATGCTAAAAACAGTACATATAAATCCTAAATAGCATGATATCTAATGCATGGTATGCTTGGCATGTTGTACCTAAACATGGCTGCTATTGTGCATAGAAAAAGTAAACCTAGGAATATGGTTTCTACCCTAGATTATACTACAGCATGTGTATTACCCACTCCTTTTCACTATCCAACCCCAGAGTCGTTTACAAATTATTACAGACCAATACTGAAATGAATTACATAAGAAAGGTAAAAATTACACTATAGAGAGCCTGAAACAGGCCCAGACTTTCAGCACCTGATTAGGACTTCCTCCCTGAGTTATGTAATAAATTACCTCAAGTGCCAAGATTGTTTCATAGTCTTTCTCATATCTAGGTGTGTCAGAGTTCCCTAAGGACCTCAAGGGATCCCGGACAGTGCTCACACCCAGATTTCATAGCCAATATAGAGTAAGTGCAGTGTGGAAAGACCAGCTTTTATGTGTCCAAGTTCAGAGGGAGCTCAAGGGTCCCAAGGCAAGGCTCACCCAAAAGGGGCAGAACCTAGTAGTCTAAGAATATATGTGAGAGTGCTTGACATAGATTTAAAAGAGTTGAGTTGGAAATAGTTTTGACAATGATTAGTTTGAAATAAGTTTTGGAAATCCAATGGAAGAGTTTGCCTTGGTGAAAACCAGTTTGAAGAAGAAAAGAAACAGGACAATCAACAACTCAAAACCAAATCAACATGCATAGTTCAAACACATACAGGGAAAGGAGAAATTGGGGACAAGTAGCATATTTGCACACAGGTTAACACCATAGAAGTACTACAGAACTTAAATATTCACAGCAATAGTCTATCACAAAAGGTTCATGCCAGGAGCTTAACAGTATTAGATTAAGAGGCGCTAAACAGAGTTACTCATTAGGTTTAGGGGGGAAGGGGGAAGGGTCATATAATGACTAGGTGTCACAAACATATGCTTACAATGTATTGGGGGTTAGGAGGTAGGGCAGAAAAGTAGTTGAAAAATGTAAGAAAGCAGTAGACATGTTGAATTACAGGGAAGGGGTAATCACATGGCAAAATAGGCATGCTATTTGCAAGGGAGACAGCAGAACCACAAGTAGAAGCATAAGAGAAACAAAAGGAAGTGCAATACAAATAGAGACATGTTGTTTTGGATGCTGTAAGTTAAACTGAAGACATACCAGTAAAAATGAGAGAATAAGTGAAGAGTAGGAGTAAAGAACAGTACAATGAAGAGAAGTAGAGCAGTAGTGTGTAGAGCAGTAGAGTAGTAGAGCAGTAGAGTAGTAGAGCAATGTAACCACTCAGTTTTGGCTTGCAGCCGACTGAGTATCAAGTAAGAGAGTATGTATGTGTGTAAAAGAGAGTTCAGAACATTGTAATTTGTTCGTCCTATGCTAAAGAGGGGGTAGAACATTTATAGTCTGAGAACAGGCAGGAAAATAAGGTAATAAGTACTTACTTAGCACAATTGTAGAAATAATACAAATCAGAATCAATTAAAGACCCGGACTCCCTTCAATTAGGGAGTCATAGTTCAAACGGGTACAAGTTGTATCAAATAGGGAAAAGAATTACTTATAAGACTGATTTTACCAAAGTAGGAGTAGTAAAAGCATGTAACATGTAAAAAGAACTAAATACCGAATATTTTCAAGTAAGAAAAGTACACGTTAAATAACTAACAGCATATTTGTGCACATAAATAAGGTAGAGTACAATTTTAATTCTCAAAGTTAGTTCAAAGAATCACGAATGAGATTAAAAATTGCAGGGAATCAGCACTAACTAAGGAAAATATCACAAAATTAAAGAGGCAATTCAAAAAATCAGTACAAAATTACAAGAAAAATATACGAAATCACATATTCAAGGAAGATATCGTAGGTCTAAGGAGATTACACAAAATCAATATAAATTATGTGAACAATCAATAAAACAAATAGTCGGACCTATTAAACGATAAATAACATGTGTTGAACAAAATCAGAGAAACCCTAAGAACAAATTAGAGCAGGAAGCACAAAAGCATATAGAACATATATGAAACCTAGAGAATGTTCATGAGAGACATGCAAACACATCGCAAACGGACTCAAACTTCAAATCGAACCCAGAAGTATTAGGGTTTCTTAACAAAAATGAATCGAGCAAAAGGTAAGACTCAAGTGATGTTTAAACATGCTAAAAATCACAAAGTAATTGCTAAAAATCAGAAAGAAATCGTTTTTGCAAAAGGGTTTTGAAACCCTAGTCTGGAAAATGAAGAAATCGTTTGAAATCAGAGAAATCTTTTGAGAAAAATAGGTGAGAACCTTAAAAGACACATAGATCCATCACAGATCTAAAAAGTCGGAGGATTTAAAGCTAGGGTTTCCAGAAAAGTAGTAGAGATGATAGAATAGGTCAAGAACTCATAGATCCATAATAAAACAAGAAGAAGTTCTTACTCACAAACGAAAAATGGCCTGAGACAGGCTGATAAACAAAGTTCCAAACCAGAACCAATTGTGGTTCCCTTGAGAAAATCTCAAGGATCGAAGAAATCGAAGAGTCATGGCATGTGGAAGACCAGGTCCGGTCGGAGAAGACATAGAAACATCGTAGGAGGGGTTCACACCCGGTGATGGCGTTTTAGGGTTAGGTTTAGGTCTTAGAGAGAATTTGGAGAGGAACGGATTCAAGGGCGGTGCAAATGAGAGAATGGGGTAGGGTTTGGGGGGTCGTTGGATGAAAAAAGGAAAGATATAACGTGGACCGTTGATTTGGGAGATCAACGGTCGAGATTAAATAGGGTAGGTGGGTTTCGGGTTTGGGCATGGGTTGATAGGGTGTGGGTCGGGGTTTTAATTGTAAAATTGGGCTGGGAATTGAGGTACGATTTGGCTATATGAAAGCCAATTTTGGCTATAATTTAAATAGCCAGGTTTTCCCTATTTAATTTATAAAATATAGTAGATAATTTCTGAAAAATAATTTAAAATGATAAAATGATTTTTAATACATAATTAGCAATTTAAAAATACAGGATCCAATTTTATGCATATAAAACGTAATTAAATCTTAAAAGGGCTAATATTGCAATTATGTGCAATTTAGCTTTAAAAATACTAAATGTAATTATAAAAATATATAAAAATTACATTAGCCATATTTTGGCATAAATATAGAAATTCAATAGATGATTTATCAAAATAATAGTTTGGAAATAATTATTGGGGATTTTATGGATAAAAAGGGAGAAAATAAATCAATTTAAAACCTTGAAATTATGAAAAAAATAAAAATAAAAACCTTGGACATGCTTAGATATGTATATATATGTTATTTTGAAAGTATTTTGCATATTGAAAATATATAGGGGAAAATTGGGTATCAACAGTCGATATAATATTTTTGACTTATTGCTCTGATACAACAATTTGGCAATATCGTATGAAAGAAAAAAAAATACTCTAAGCTAATTTTCAATCTAAATTTCCATAACACAAACAATTCCAATCAATATGTATAGTCTGCTACACTATATAGAAAAACTGGTGGATAATAAAATTTATGAAAACGGAAAATACCTAATATGTAAACTTCTTGGTAAGTAATTTAATTGGCACTTAGTGGAGTGCTAGACAATATAATGTATTTAAAAATTCTCATACGTATATGTGTTCCCATCAAATGACAAGTTTTTTTTTTTTTATAATTAATTAAAGTTTCTAGGTCGGCAAAAAGATGTAGCCAAATGTCCGACTTACAACAAACAATTTATTTTTGGACTATGATAAAGATTTTTTAATTGACGTGCGCGATTAAATAATAGTATGCAATAATGATAACGTAAAAAATATTTATACACTGAATAATAGTGTTTGAGTTTGACATGCTTGAATACTACTAATTCACGTATTTTTATTCCTTATCATGTTCCGTATAAATAACAGATAATTTACTCTGTTTAATACTGGAAACAAAATATTGAATTAATTATGCAGAGTTTAATAGTAGAAATTATCCGTGTTATGCAAAAATTAAATTGGTAATGCAGAGTTTTATGTTGAAAATCAAATGCTGTATGTTGATGTCCATGTATAAGTACAAGCAATGTTCTATAACAACAAACCAATATATTCCAACAAGTGGGGTCTGGGGATGGTAGTGTACAGTGTGTAAGAGAGGCTATTTCCGGTAGACCCTCGGCTCAGGACAGAACAAGCAATGTTCTAAGAAACCAAATTAAAATTGTGTTTTAAAAAATAGCCATATAAAGACTTAGGAAGAAGCAAAATGCATCTCATAGCAGATTTGTGAGATTGTCCTGAAAGGCTGAAACAACCATTGGGACAGTACATAAATAGCATAATAGCCAATTCATGAAACAGTTCTTCTTTCTGCAATATATAGTAACAAGTTTAGCTAAATATAAGACTAGTTACATCAGTTTTTATATCTAATTCATTGTACTCTTACTATTGCTAGCTACATATATAATGCTGTCAAGTTGACATCTTCGTCGAAGGAAACAATGGAGGTGGCAGAAGCAGCGATAGAGTTTGATGAAAAAGCATTGAAGCACTTTCAGGTCCACATACCAGGCCAGCAACTTCTTTTACTTCACAATACCTAAACTACTTGTCAAATGCTCGTTCGATAGCCTGAAGAATGGAATCAAAAGTTAACCACAATAAGAAAAACAATAAAAGGCTAATGCTAGGTGCTCTTTGTTTAAGCTGTGATGTTTTGCGTCTATGCTCTTTACATACTACCAACTCATATTCCTAGCTACATAGGTTTCTGTCCTCACTCATTCAAGATTTTATATGAACTTATGGTGAAGAGAGATATTCAATGTAATGGAACAAACAGACAACGATACAAGGTTTTCTTCTGTTATCATTCAGTAAAGCTTTTGGTAATGCTATATCCACTTGAATGTAAACCAAGTGTTTGAAAGTAAATCTAGTAAGTGTAGTCTCTTGAGTTAGAAAGAGAAATACGTACTAAAGCCATCGTTTTTCTGTAACAGCATTCTTCGACTTAGCAACAGGGGGTCGCCTCCTTCTAGATTCTGCGCTAACAGATGATACCTGCTTTGGTTTCAGCTTGGAGACTGAATCCTGTGTCTGATTCAATGATTTCTCCTTCAATGGGCTTACTGATCGTGACTTTGAACGTCTATCTGTTGGTTTCACCAACAAAGGTAGGCGGCTTTCTGCCTGCTGCTCCTTCTGGTTTTGCCTTAAAGCACTCTCACACTGCTTAACAGGGATGTCTTGACTTTTAGCAGTAAGAGCTTGAGCCATTCTCCTTGGGGAGCTATCCGAATCTGAAGACGAAGGGCTAGTAGTACTGTCCATGTCATAAACAATGTTATCTGTCAATGGAGGAAGCTGCACCACCTTTGAGCTTGTTGAAGAGAAAGATGGTCTTCTAAGTCTTGTTAGATTCACGACCTGTTAAAAGCCAAATTTCCATCATAATGCATGAAATTTGATACTAAGCCGATGGCATATATTGTTCAAGCTTTGCTTTGACTTAATAAGTCATGTTACTAGACTAAGCAGAAATAACATTTAGTGGAAGCATAAGGTTTGGACATGCTGTTTCAAGAAATTGAACGTTGCTCAAGCAAATATACTGTTAGGCATTTGATGCCATAATCCCGTTTACATGAACATCTTTTCAGTAATCAAAATGTAATCAGTATCATTGTAGGGACATTTACAAAAAATAGTTCTTTAAATCTACGGAACAAATAGGTACTACTTTTGTAAAATAGGTTGAGAAACATTTTGCTGCAACAATTTATATTACATATACAGAACATCACACAAATGCTAGCATTGGTTAAGAGGTATCATTACCTTCTGCTCTAAGATCAAAATATCTTTCTTGAGCTTAGTTATAATCGTATTCTTTCTGCGGATGATATCTTCCAGCTCACCAATCCTCTGTTAGACAAAACAACAACAACTCTATTAGACCAAACCGATGGAACAAAATTATAAGTAATAATAAGGGTGGTTTTTACCACTTTTTGTGTACAAGAAACGCCACAAGTTTCTTCTTTAATATTATACAAAGAACGATACTGTACCTTTGCACCAAAAGCTTCTGATGACTGAAGAAAAGTGGATAACTCCTTGATGGCGGCATCTTTCTCTTCACATTCCTTTCGGAGATTACGAAAATCTTGCTCAACTGCTAAAGTATTCGGCTGAAAGGAATAACATATGTTGCAAATTAGGCCACAATGCTCAGGGAAATATTTCATGTTTCTCTAAATAAGTTCAATGCTTAACTTTTCAGGTAAAATCTCTCAGAGTCAATTTGTTGAAAACCCACCAATCGTGCATAAGTCAATCAATTAATATTGCATTATAGCAATTTAGGCCTTTTCAATGGGGTAGCAGCAAATACCATCCAAACATAAATGGAAAAAAAGGCATAAACAGCAGTCAGTGGAGGGTATTAGATGACAAGACTTTACTCTTAATTTTTCATGCTCACTATTGAATGATTAAACAAGAGTAAAAAATACATGTCCATATCTTGTTCCTCAACAAAGAATGATGTAACTTCTACGTCTCTCTATCAGTAAAGATCTAAAAGACAGTTAACATGGCAACTAAATGGTGGTTACATCAGTGATTAGCTATTTATAACTTTAACTTGTAGGAGGAAGTGGGAACAAGGAACACACAAATTATCAAATTAATTGGAACTGCTTGCAAATTTTGTCCTCATCAACTAAACTGCAAGCTGCCAAAACTGAAATCCATCTGCACCAAGAAGCCGTGCTCTAAGTTTTGTGCACATCTACTTAAATGTCAATAGATCCAATCTCATGAAGTGCATACTTATCCCTTCCCCCTTGGAAAGCATGTTCATCTAATTTCTTAGACATGAGAATGCATAGAGAAAAAATGTGGAAGTCACTGTTTGAAACAAAAGGAAACCTCAAATATTAGCCAAAGTTTTGGAAGTTAAATTTAGATGTAGTGTTTACCTGAGTGTCTACAGAAGAAGTGACGCTACCAGCCCAATCAGACAAATCAGACATACGACGTTCTTCTTGTTCAGCCTGATCTGCGGCTGGAGGCGTTTCATACTTAAACACCTCCTCACCCTTCATCATATTCTTCTGAGTAAGATAATAAATTGGTAAGCACAGGATGCAAGTTCCATAGGAGTACCAAAGACTAAATTATCTAAACACAGACTTGACTTTCTGTGACATAACACAAGGCCTATAAAGAGAATGTCAGGATAGTATACCTCATAAAAATTGTTTGACTGATTCATGTGTTGCTCACAAAGAAAACAGCCATTTGTGTCAGCTGCAGTTTCTGGCTGATCCTTGAAATAGTTAACTTGTTCACATAAAGTGTCTAGCTTTTGTTGCATGCCTAAGAGCACTTGATCCTGGACATAGTAGAAAAAGAAATTGAGAAATTGAAAGAGACTAAAGCTCATGCAAATACAGTTACTAACATAAAAGAAAACAAAACATGTAGTTGTATCACAATTATGTTACTCAATTAATAATACTTCATTTAAAACATCATAACTTTCAAAAAAGCAAAATATTTAAATGTAAAATTGGATGTGATATTTACTCTTATGAAACAAAATTATCAACTACTATTACATAATATAAGTCAATCAACACCTTAAACTCCACATCCAATTAAAACAGCATGATTTAATCTTCGACAACAGGAACATTTTGTTTCTCTAAACAACTTACATTTTTTAAACTAATTTTTAGGAAGCAAAATAAGAAAAAAAAAATTCTTATAAACAAAAACAATAAACTTGATAGAAACAAAAGGCTAACTAAAATAAATTTTAGGAAGCAAAATAAGAAAAAAAAATTATTTTTTTATAAGCAAAAACAATAAAATTGATATAAAAAGAAGCCTAACTCAAAGTGAAATGGGGGAAAAGCAGGATTTTTTACACTAGAAATGCTTAAATAAAATGGGAAAAGAAAAAAAATGCTTAAATAAAACCCAAAACCCCTATTAAATACCTAATCCAAATGCTAAAAATCCCACAAACCAAATCAAATTATTAATTAAGTACTCCAAGTCGTAACGTAACTGGAGCATTAAAAATTTAACACTATCAACAATAAATTGAACTAAATTAAACTTATACTTTACGCAATAAAAGAAGTACACAAACAGAACCCCATTTACCAAAAATAACAAAACTTTACCCTAAGTTCAACAGATTTCTTCAGCCTCAAAATCTCCTTATTCTTCTTCGAATTCGCTGCAGCAACAGCAACAACAGCAACAATAAGAATCCTATGAATGGGACTAAACAGTTCCCATACGACAGCTTCTTTATGGTTCAACCCGCCGCCGATTTTTTTAGCTGAGCTGGATTCCTCAGCGCCGACAAGCCTTCCTTGTAGAGACACCCAAGCGAGTTGTCTTTTCGCTTTTATGGGTTGGCTTGGTTGAGAATAACAGCTCGAAAGCCGCCGAGGTGACGGCGGAACTGACGGCGTGAATGGTGATAACGACACTAAATTCGGCGGTTGAGTAAAAAAAGCCGATGCTGGTATAAAATCTTCTTCTGTGGGTGATGATTCCATTGGAGGCGAATATACAGGAAGAAGAAGGGGGCGTGATTGAAGCTGATAGTGTATTTTTTTTAATTTTTTTTTGAAATGTATATTTTTTGAATATATATATTTGGGAGGGAATAATAGGAAAGTGTTGTTTTAACGATTGGGGAGTGGTACACGTGGCAGTTGTAGTGCCAAGCTGGATAGCCGTTGGGGATTTTGAATTGCTTTTTTGAATTTTGAAATTTTTGGCATTTTGTTAAAGTTTTTTTGTGGGTTGATATTTTAAAAAGGAAATTAAATTTAAGCATATATAGGGATAAAATTGGTTTTTTTTTAAGTTTCTCATTTGATATCCATTGATTAATTTAGATTCGTGTCAAAAAGTCTCATTTTAAGGTAAAAAGCTCAATATGAAGGCTTGAACTCGAGATTTTTAGTTTAGGATACAGGCTACTTACTCCACCATAATTTTTAGTGATATGAAATTAGGATTGAAGTATTACTTATGGTAAAAAGGATTCAGACTAGTAAAAATCTTAGATTTTAAAAGCTGTTAGGAAAGACAAATTAAAAATATATGGTGCAAAATGGTTTAGGATTGATATTGGCAAGAACTTGGGGGAATTTTTATATATACCCATTTTTAGGGCCACTATTGAAGTTATACTCGTATTGCATAAAATTTTACAAAGTGTACCCGTTTAGATCTGAAGTAGTTCAATCTCTTCAATGTAACTTCAGAAATCAAATCTGAAGTTCTTCAATCTTTTTAATGCAACTTCAGAAATTCGAATCGTAAGTAGTTCAATCCATTCAATGCAACTTCATAAATTAAATCTGAAGTAGTTCAATCTATTGAATACAACTTCAGATTTCGAATCTTAAGTTCTGAAACATAAACTTGTTTTTCGAATTTCAACAATCCAATATACGATTCAATGCTCAAATCTACTCTAAATAAGCTCAAACTTGAAACACAACATACAAATATATAAATTGTATATATATATATATGTGTGTGTGTGTGTGTGTATGTATGTATGTATGTATGTATATGGGAAAATTACTTTCACACTAGATAAAATAGTCATTTAATTAATTTCCTAATATTTAGGAAAGAACATTCTTAATATTTAGAAATTCGAAATCAACTAGATTTTGTGTCTTAAATCCTTTCTTATTTGAACTATATAATATAATAAATTTATAAAAGAAGGATAATAACACATGAGGATCACATTATAACCTTCGCCAAATTTAAGTTCTTTTAACTTCAGGAGTCTTTCTTTTCACACATATTTTGGAGTTAAATAAAGTTTTTCTCCACACATATTTTGGAGTTAAATAAAGTTATTTAAATACCATGTGTTAGGTCAATTGAAATCAATGAAAAAATAATATATTATCTTGCGTGGATCCAAAGAATACGTTTAAGGATTACAATTTTGACCTATTTTTTAAAAATAAAGAGATAGAAAGGAGGCTAAATAAATAATATTGAAAGCCTATAAATTTACAAATGTACACAAAATTAATTTTTTATCCAATCGATTAGATATTTTTAGAAATATATTAATGAAAAAATAAATTTTCCATATTTATCATATGAATATGTTCACTGAAATTAAAAAACTACTGAAGGATAATTTAGAGATAAAATTTCATGATAGAAAATCTAAGATTTAAAAAATAAAAAACTAGGAATTACACCCCCACCCCCACTCCACAACAAAAATTTTGAACAAATATTTTTTTTTTATAAATAATGATTGTTTGATTTCTTTTAAACCTTTTCAGTATTTATATATTAGCTTATATCTTTAATATAACAATGATTGATAACTTTTATATAGCAATTTCTTCCCTTTATTCAGTTAGGTACGCAAAATTAATATTTTTCAATTTCACAAACTTACACTTGTATTTTTGATAACTCAAACATAATTTTAATAAAATATTATTTATTTAGACAGGGTATACGCGCAACGTGCGTATCGTAAGACTAGTATGAACAAATCTCAATCATCAAATTGTTAAACAAATTTAACAAACTCATTTTGTAACTAAGAAGAAGAAGAAACTCTAAGTACAAAGAAGAAAATAACAGTAAAGAAGAAGAGAAAAGTGTATGTATCTGAAGTTATAAAAACTGGGTATTAATTAAATTGTTTTTTTTTTAAAATAGATACAAATTCAATGAGTGGCGCAAAACTGGACGCCACATAATATTTTTACCAAGAACTTGACAAGTAGCCCAAACACCAATTTCACATAAAGGAGGACTCAGCATTTAGCATGGCCCAATTTGATTTAGAGCTTAAGCCCAATGTAAGGACTTTGCCCATTTTGATTCAACCCCAACATTAATCTATACTCCTATATTAAAAGCACGAAGATTTTTAGCGAAATTTTGTTCGTTTTTTTACCCTTCTAAAATAAAGTTCAGACTAGACAAAATAGTCATTCAGTTATTTTCCTAAATTTAGCACTTCAAATTTAACTAAAGTTTTACCTATTAATTGGTTCCTTATTTGAATAAAGTAAGTTCTCCTAGAATTTGAAGCCGCTTACGAACTTATGTATATAAAACTCTTAACTACAGTAATATTTAAGGTGTTGAAGATTTCAACACATAAAAGGAGTAAGGTAAACTAAGTTACTGTACAAAATATTCAATTTAATGAAAAAACATAATCCACCGGATCCTAACAACTATGGTCTTCTTCCTTAAGGAGAAATTTCCATTTTTAGAGAGCTCTGTGGTATTTGATAGAAAAAAATTTCACAAGGTAAAAAGACGAAAAAATAAAAATTATACGAAACAACAATGAATGAAATATATAATACCAAGTAGCAAACAAAAACTGTAAGATAAAATGTTGAGTATATAAAAAGTTAGAGTTGTAAGTTTCGAAAATTATTATCTTAATATTTTATATTGTTGTTATTACACACACACAATATATATATTAAAAGCATGAAAGCTTCTAGCGAAATGTCGTTCGTCTTTTTTACCTATTTCATATTAACGAAATCTATCTATTACTATATTAAAAGCACGAGAACCCTTAGCAAAATATCGTTTGCCTTTTTTATTCTTTAAAAACAACTTTAATGGACAAAATTATAATTTAAGTTAGTTTCCTAATATTTAGGACTTTGAAATCAATTAAAATTTTATATATTATATCTTTCCTTATTAAAATAGGTAAAAAAATTCTAATATTTAGGAATTTAAAGTCAATAAATATTTTATCTCATGTGAATCATACCAATCAAAATTATCCTTTATACAATGGTATGCGCGACATAATACAATTGATTTGTAATTAAGAAGTTGAAATATGGCGACATAACATATTAAATTAAAATTCTACAATATAATAACGTCTAAATTAAAATTATGTAAACGTGTCACAATTAAATATGTATTTTAAAAGTTCTTATTTTAATCATACAAAATAGTTAATCCATGTTCATTTAAGCACCCAAAATAATTATTTGATTCCATATTTAATCATATTAAATCGTACAAAGCCTAAATTTATCTATATCTATATTCATATCTATCTATCTATATCTATCTATATCTACACTATATTAAAAGTACAAAAGTCTTTAGTGAAATGTCGTTCGTCTTTTGTACCCTTTAAAAATAGAGTTCACACTAGACAAAATTGTAATTTAAATACCCTCCTAATATTTAGAAATATAAAATCAACTAAAAATTTGCTTATTAAATCATTCCTTATTCGAGTCATAATTTCACTAATATTTAGGAATAATCTTAATTATTTTCTTATAATTAGTACTTCCAAATCAACTAAAGATTATGTATTAATATTTTTCTTATTTGAACTATATAATTACCATATTTGTTACAGAAAAATAATATTACATAACACAAGAAAATTATGTTTTAGGTTTATTCGGAGTATTTTTATTTGTTCTTAGGTTCATCCACAAAGAAAACCCTGCGGCTGTCCTTGTAAAGCCTACATTATATTTTTGACTATTTGCATATTTAAGGTTGAGGTTTAAGCTTTTCTTTCTTTCTCCTTTTTTGTTTCTTTTCTTTTTTACGTTAATTTATTCTTCATGTGGTTGTTATTTAATTTTACTTGTGAATGTAGTGTGGATCTGAATTGTTCTGCCTGTAGTAAGCATATTGTCTCATATTTATTTGAATCTCTCTTCTTGTTTAATTGCAAATATGCATATATGATTCGTTTAAACTATTTTATCTTTTACGATTCTATATACAGATGTTAAAAGAGTTTTCAAGTTGTGAATTGGAGAAAGAAAGATTCACAAAGTTTAGGTTGATTACAAATTAGGAGTTTTCAAAATCAATTAAATTCATTATTTTCAAATATTTAGAATTTTAAAATCAGTTAAATAAATTAGCAAATCTTTCCGCTAATTTGAACGATTCCTAATAATACAGTACAATTGATCAGTGAAACAAGGTCCGCCGTTTTCTTCCATGAGAAATGGATGACTCTAAGCCTTAATAATTATGGGAAGTCAGGTATCGATAAGTTCCAGGTTAATGCGACAGGTGAGCATGAGTTGTAGATTGATGTATGATCACGCCCAACTATGCCTTATAAAAGGACACGTGAACGTTGTAAATATAATTTAAGTATTTATGCTCAGAGTTGAACCCACAGGGAATTAACCTATCAATTACTTTCGTTAGACTTACTAAATTCTATAAAATCAACTTCCCCCAAATGTTGTAAATAACAGTTGATGGTATTTCTAATAACTAAGACTGAAAGTAAATAAACAGCTGGAAACTAACTATACTTGAGTTGTAAACAATTATGAGAAGGTTCTAAGGTAGTGATTTCCCCTATTGATGGAATCTCTTCCGGTTATGTTTCATATAGAGTCACCAAAACATCTCTATCAATCATGAGCACTCCTTTTACCATAAATCTCTCCCGAGTAATCACGATAATTTACTAGACGCACTCTCCCGAGATACACTAGCTGGCTTTGTTTATTACAGCTCACTTTAGATTGCACCCAAGACTCTGTTATCCCTAATCCCACTTTTAAACCCGCAGTTATAGATCCCTCTTATACTTTGGGAGTGGTGTTGTACAACAATTACCTAAATATGCACTCTCTCCCGAGTTATGCACGCTAAATAGGTACAGCTAATTGATGATCCTGTCAATTAACTACAACAAACACGTAGTTGAACAAATAGAGATTAAACTGGCACACTATATTAACATAATCAAAAAGTTCATCCTTCAATGGGTTCCATCAAAACCCTAGACAAAGGATTTAGCTACTCATACTAGTGTTCATCACAATAATATTCAAATTCTATCACAAATCGTAAAAACAAAAGGAATAAAGGAAGAACTCGTTGGTGAAATATCCTCCTTGCCTCTTGCCTCCCTTTTTCTTGCACTAAACTATGAAAAACTTGATAATACCTCATTGGGCGAGCTTGACCTTCTATAGGTTAAGTGAATTTTCCCCCAAACTTCCAAGTTTACCCCTAAAAATTAGTCTTCCGGAACTGGACTAGTGCGGCCGCGCTAGTGCACTAACATTCTGCCTCGACCATCTGGGCTAGCGCGGTCACGCTAGTGGACGCGCTAGTCGAGGCCTGCATTTCATCTGTTTTTTTCCTCGTCTTCTCGCGTGCTCAGCTCCAAGGGGTTTTGTTCTTGCTTCAATGTAACTCCAATCACAGCTATAAAGCCTCATCCAAGCTCCTCACTCCTGAAACATGTGAAATTAACAATTAAAGCCCATTTTTCATCATTTAACTATATTATAACATTGAAACATGATAAAGCTGAGGTAAAAACAATCGCCAAATTATATCAATCTAGCCTATTATCAACGCAAACAAGTTAGTAATATTCTATCAAAATAATGATTGCAGAAACTTGATCTTTTTACCTATGTTCAATAGTTTTTTTATATTATTTTCTTTTTTTTCGTTGGTGTTAAACTAAAAGGCAGAAGCTAGGCTAATTTCGATGGTAGTCCTTTTTTAACTATGTTTGATAGTTTCTTAACATTATTTTCTTGGAGGTTAATCCATCTTCATTAATCAATAGGGATTTGAAATTTTTGTTGCTCTCAGAGATGGATTCAGGATTTTAATTTTATTTATGGGTTCAATATTTAAGGATTTTAGTATTGAACCCATCTTATTTTTACAGTTATGGGTTCATACTCATTATTTATTACAAATTTAATAAATTTTTGCACATAAATTTATGCTCCGCCTTAAAAGTTATGGGTTTAATTAAACCCATAATTATAACGCTACATCTGCCACTGAATGACGGGAGCTGGATTAATGACTCCCCAACATGTAGTTGATATTGTTCTTATGAAACAACATTAAAAAAAAAATAAAAAAAAAATTGGTATGTACTGCTTTTAAACTTGTGGTAGAGTTCTCAACTTCGTTTAGGTATTGGTGGTTATATATAACTTTCCGGATTGAATTTCATCTATCATTATTTGGCTGCCGAGACAATTTTTGTATTTTCACTGAGGACAAGAGACAAAAATAAAAATTGATAAGAGGCTAGAGACGAAAATAAACTTTATATTCTTGAGATTAGAGGCAAAACTATTGAATTATAATTATTGTATTATCTTTTTATAACTCGAAATATCATATAAGCATAATAGTTTGATTAAGATACTCTCGCTTTGTGTTTTTGTTCCTTTAAATTATTATGATTCTAAACTCATATTAGAAGTCAAAATTTAGTATAACTCTAATAAACTCATTTTTAGAACGAGTATAACTTTGAAATCATGGTGACATCGCAAAAAAATTACTTTTATTTTTGTTTCTGAATTTGAATAAACTTACATTGAGAATGAATATGTTAGCTAAAAATTTGAGTGTACATTTTCTAAGTCTTTAAATATTTCTTTTACGAGCTTTGTACTTGATAAATTTTTTATTTATAACTCAATCACATGGTTTATTAATAATTGTGTTATTTGTAGAATTTTTCATTCATTGAAATAGAGTTCACGCGCAATGCGCGTATCCTAAAACTAGTATTATAAAAACATGAAGCATTTACACGAATGTTGATTGACTTTTTATCTTTTAAAAATATCTTTTATAATGAATAAAAATGTAGTTTAAATGATTTATTTTGTTTAAGACTTAAAAATTTACTAAATTTTTGGCTTATTAAATCTTTTCTTATTTGATTTGAAGATGAAAATGTGTTTGGACATAAGTTTTCAAAACATATTTCACTTTTTTTTTTTGAAAAACCATAAAACATGACTTATACACATAAGTTCTAAAAACTATCACAAATACCTAACAGTACCTTTATCAATAACATTCATTATATTATCGCAAATCATAGTCGTGAACATATATAAATTTGGAACAAAATTATTTATTTTATAATAAACTACATAATACACTATCAGATGACCGAGAAGACGAAACAGTATTGTTACAAAATAAAAAATTGTGGGCTCTTTTATAAAATATAAAAGTTTGAGGCAATTTTTTTAAAAATGTAATAGTGTTGGTTTTGGGATTTGGTTTTTGTTTTGGAAATTTGCCAAGATGTAGATAAAATCTATGGCCAAATATGTATTTGCCAAAAAAAATTCCAAATATATTTTGCCAAAATCTATGGTCAAACGGGTCCTAAGTACTCCCTCCATTCACTTTTAGTCATCTACTGTTGACTTTGTACGCCTCTTAATAAATAATAAATAAACTGCATAATTTACCATGATACTCATGTTAATGGTGTTAGGGATGTACAAAGGAAACCGACAAATTGCACCAACCCGATAATCCAAGTCAAACCGAGAAAAAAACCCGACTATGGTTTGGTTTGATTTGGTTTGGTGTTGGAAAAAAAAAACCAACCATAATTGGTTTGACTTGGTTTTAACTAAAGAAAGTCAGACCGAAACCAGACCAACCCGACATTACATATATAGAAATTTTAGATATATTTAATATATAAATATACTTATGATGATATAATTTATAAATATTTCTTAAAAAATTTCATAATTTTATCTTTTAAGGTATTATTTCATGGTTGGACTTAGAACTTTTGAATGTTCCAATAAGTTTTATAGCCATTAATATTAGTAAATTAAATAATGCTAATAAAAGCCCAAACCAAAATCAAATCAATACTAATGCTAACAAAAGACATTCAATTCAATATTACGAACGAGAATGTATTGAATATTTATTTTTTGTTTTGCAATAATTTAGATAAAAATGCATAACCTATTTTATTTTTCTTTAGCGTTTAATCATGTAATTAATACTCCTTCATTAGTCTATTTATTTTAACATGACTTAGTACTTTTAGATTATGTTTATTTTTATTATGGCTTTTTAATTAGCAATATTTATATTACATAATTTTATTGTCTTTATTGTTGAATATTTTAGGATAATGCCATGACACATCTCATATTTTGTATTATTTTCTTGGAAAATACTTTATATAGTTGTATCTTACTAGGATTAAAGAAATATTTTGAGCATACATTATATGTTTTGTTCTACGAAGATTTTACCGGGAAAAAAAACCCGAAAACCCGAGAAAAACCGAGATTGAAAAACTCGAGTTTTATTGGTTTGGTTTGGTCTTTAGATTTAATAACCCGACACAATTGGTTTAGTTTGGTAATCGTAAAATCCGAACCAACCCGGCCTATGTACACCCCTAAAGGGTGTATAGTCTTAATGGATTTGAAAAATGATTTGGAATGAGTAATTAATGCTAAGGACAAAACAAAAAAATAAATTATTTTTCTCTTAATATGCGAAAGTGGACAAGTAAAAATAAAATCTATTTTAAAATAGGGAACAAGTAAAAGTGAACAGAAAAAATAGGATATAGGTAGGTTTGGGAAATGAATATGTGGAACATGTCAATTTCCTTACCAGAAATGGCCAACACTATTAATAGCTTTCACACTAGCAAATTACAAACACTAAATAAATACAAGCAACAACTCTAAAGAAAATAAATAACGAACCCGTGTAAATTTTCTGTGGACATATTCGTAATGGGAATCCATCAATTATTTTCTGGCTCTCAAAAAGTTAAAGCACCACTCAATCAATTGCCTAGGAAACTAAATTGTAAGCTCTAACCAAGAATAAATGTGGGCTAATTGAGTTCTTATGATATTACACAATCAAAAAAATATAAAAGTTCTTGCTTTTAATGAACAGATATATACGCGCAGAGGTAGAGCTAGAATTTGAAGCTTATGAGTTTGGGGTTCTAGTCCTTTTAAGTCACTGGATTCTAAATTAATAATTTATACATATTCAATGCATTTTTTAAGACAAATACATAGATTGGACCAAAGCGACTGGGTTCGACCGAACCCGCACTCAATGAGCTGGCTCGGCCCCTGTGTACGCGCAACTACATAGGTTCTACTCAATTTGGAAAGATGAGAATTGAACCCCGTCCTTTGGAAGACTTTCACAGATACCACTAGAGTAGAAGCCTATATGAGACCACACCTATCCTACTAGTAAAAATTGTACCCACTATTAGACTCGCTTTGATGATCATGACATGAGAGCTTAAAACCCCATCCTAGCAATCACGGAGTTAGATTCAAAGCGGATTGAATGACTTAAGAATTGCGTGTTAGGGTTGGTTAAGGGGAAACTTCTGCCAATTCCATAACTTAGACTAACTTCATACTGGAATGAACCATCCAATAAATCTTTCGCCCTACATAAGGTCTAACTTGCTTTATCCACGAATTCTCTTATATAGTTAACCAAGCCAAGGGAAGGGGTAGCCCAACTATTCGATTCAAGTTATATACAGGTCGTGGCGGACCCAGAATTTTGTGCAAGCGGCCGGGTTCAATTTTAGAAGCACATAACTTTAGTCGTAAAATATTAGTTGTCAAGTGGGTTCAAATAAAATATTTATACAAAACTTACGCAGCTTTAATCGTAATTTATACATATATAAAATACTATTTTTTGATGAAGCGGGTTCAGTTGAACCCGCTTGCCCCCACGTGCGTCCGCCACTATATACAATACATTTTTCCTTTAAAAAAGGGAGGTGGATTTTGAGCGGAGGAAGACAACCGGAAGGATCTTTGGTACTCCCTCCATTTTAAATTAGATGAGGTGCTTTTCTTTTGAGTCTGTTCCAAAATAAATAATACATTTCTAAATTTGGAAATAATTCAACTTTAAACTCTTCATTTTACCCATTTTATCCTTAATGAGAAGCTTTTATAACTATACAAATGTCATAGCTTTGCAAAGCTTTTACCCCTTAAGCTTTTAAGACTACAAGTTTTAAAAATCTTCTTCTTTTTCTTAAACTTCGTGCCGAATCAAACTACCTCAATTGAAACGGAGAAAGTAAATTTTTTTCTTTACACAAGTGATATAAGTGAAACTATCAAAATGTTTATCCAATATTTTACTAGAAAAAACTCTTTTTTTCGTTTTTTTGTTGGAACAAAGAGATAGAAAAGCTTTGACACAAAGCATGCTGCAGCTTCAACGCAAACTTAGAAGGACTAAATTAGACAAAAAATAAATAAAAATTAGAGGGGTCTACAAAGTTGTGCTTTCTTTTTTCCTAATAAATATTTTCTCCGGTCCATAATAAGTGATCGATTTGCTTTGGAGCTTGGGCACACCCACTAAGAAAATATTAAATTTTAAACATAAATAGTTAGTATGACTAAACTATCCTTAATTAAATGTTACATCATAATTTAATGTGAGGAGTAAAAGACTTTTTAGGAATACGTACATAAGGGTAATTTTAAAAAAATAAATTAAATTTTTTTTTATTATATAAACGAACACTTACTTTGGATCAAAATAAAAAGACAAATTAGACATATATGATCGGAGGCAAATTGGACACGTGTATACATCATAAAGGAGAGCTAACTATCTTTCACCTAAAATGTTCCACAAAAAACACAAGTTCCAACATGCTATACCTTTTATAGACACAAAAGGTCAAGTAAAATAGACAATAAAAGTATATGTACAGTTAAGTTTATTACATTACATTACATTACGTTATGCCTTGCGCCGGATAGAGTTACTCGATAGTGGTATTGATAGGAAATAGCAAGTATTCCACGAGCTATGATAGTAGAAGATAGTAAATATCCGGTGGAATACTCGAGCTATGATAGTAGAAGATAGTAAATATCCGGTGGAATACTCGAGGTGCGGCGCAAACTCTATTATGTTGCATCAAATGTATTTGCTTCTACCCACCAAAATGCCAATCCCAAAAGGGAATCCACTTCTGCTTGCTATTTCCATTGCCAATTCCTTTTTATCTTCCTTCAAAATATAAAAGGCTGTCCTGCCCTCAACTTTTGATATGTGGCTCTTTTACTTATTCGTGCAAGTACATTTGGCGCGCTTTTCTGCTAGTATCTGCAAAGAATACAAGATAAAAAGGAGATGTTATATTGTACAATGTCTTGAAATAGAATCTAAGCGAATCCAGGATTTAAAGTCAGTCAGCTGATTCTGCTTTATATATATATGTCAATTTTCTCTCGCACAGAGGTAAAGTCAGTTGCGTCTAGTCTAGATCAGCTACTGAATCTGAAATCCCTTGGTGTTGCTCATTGTGATCCAAAGCTCTTTAGTACTGTTTACCTTGACTTGTTTCTCCAGCTCTTTAATGTAATCTACAGCAAAATCCAACATATCTGCTGTATTTGTTTGCTGCAATGTATTGAAAAAAACAAAATGAATACAGTAAATTTCTACTACTATATCAGATTTTGGCGAAAATTCATAAGTTTAGATTATACCTTGTCCATGTTAGGAACAAGATCTTGCAGCCTCCTCATTCTATCGCTTATTTTTGTTCTTCTCACCTAAAAATTATGTCAAGAACCGTAAGGATTATATTAAAGCTCTTTCGCTTTCTCTCTACCCCATCGTTCCTTCCCTAATCTGTTTATTAGATACATCAATTTGATCAAATCCAAATGTCACATGTTTATTTGTTTCTAGTGTTAAAAATGTTTACCCTTTCTGCGATGCTACGAGGGTGAGTGGCGCAACCTCTCTTTGCTCTGACATTTAAGGGTGTTGAATCTTGCAAGAGTTTCTCCAATGTACTTGTGGGCAAACTCAAATGATGAGATAATGGAATTGGCGGACGAGATAGACCTTCACTATTCTGATCATCAAGAAAATCACGTAGGTGCAAGACGAGGATCAATTAATCATGCATACAACACCTTTAACGACACACTAATAACAAAAGATTACCTGAATATTAGATGCATTTACATTAGAGAATGGCTCAATCTCAATGTCTTCAGCTTTGAGGAAATCGTCGGACAGAATATGTGAATCTTCCCAAGAAGGAATAGGGAAATCTGTAATGCAACTCTCATCGTTCTTCTGTTCATCGCCTATGCTGTTTTCTTCCACGACTTTATCTCCAATTTCAGAGATTGGAGTCATTAGCCCTGGAGAAGCAGGAGGTTTCCCCGATGAGATTCCCACTTGAGTCTTGAATCTCTTCGAAGACAACAACGAAGCTTCTGTTGTAGCATTAGCACCAGTTCCGTAACTCCCTATGCCTCGCATACCACCATATTCTGTCAATTGCTGGAATTTTAGCAACAAACTTAAACTCTATTGTCAGATTAAACAGTTGTGATGACCACAAAGTTCTACTTAAATTCAAAAGCAATTCAAAATCTACTATTGTTACATCATATTAGTGACCCTCTTATCTATATCTTAGAATATTTTCACTAGAACTCACTTATCAAGAAAATATTTCAGTCCAACTCTATCTATATATATGACTCCTCTTTCTAAGAGACGGGAATCTAAATAGAAAACATCCGACCTAATGGTCGGTGTAACAATAATGACCTACTGTTCTTCGACCGGATATCTCTAGTGTCAAGGGAGTTTATAACAGGATGTCAATGCCAACAAGAATCCTATTTGTACGTTAAAGTTATCTAGATTTCAATTACCATAAGTAATATCAATCGGGGTCGGAGGCAGGATTTTCGTTAAGAGGGTTCAAAAAAGAAAAAAGTTGAAAAAGACTGTAACTAGTGGGAATTGAACCAATGACCTTACAACAAAGGTTTTGAACCCGCTTGACCACTAAGCTATACTTTTGGGTTGTGTCAAGGAGGTTCAAAACATAATATATAGAGGTAAAAACCCGATTTTAGGCGGTTCTAAACCCCCTTCCGCCCTCCTAAATCCGCCCCTGATATCGATACACACGACAACTACATGGCAAGTCAGCCTATTTTGCATCTACTCAAAAGGGATCCTTTAATTATCTGCAACAATTAAATCCTTTCTTCAAATACATGTATACACTATGAATCTTAATTAGTTAAAAGCACAAGATGGAAAACATATACTATGAATATATAAGCTTAAAATGGATGTACTAATTATCTTCATATCAACACTATAAATTCAATCAACACTATTTAACCAAGAGTAAGCATACCATTTTCAATATTGATCAAGTCAAAGAATCCAGCAGGCGAACTGTTATAACGAGTAAGATTCGTATTACCACCACCAACTCCAACACCAGCACCAGCACCAACTCTACCACCTATATTCACAGGTGAAACACCAGTCGAATTCACTGAAGTCATGAATGTAAATGAATTATCTACAGCCGCCAATGAAGTAGCCACCTTCGAATTGTCAATTCGTTGTGGAGCTAAGTTTTGGTAATTCATTTCAGGTTCTTGTTTCACAGATGAAATAAACTGGCTCTGGCTCTGTTGTTGAGCTTGAGTTTGATAATTCATCAGTGAAACTAAAGAGTAATCACTACTCCTATGTCGTGTTAATCGCTCGTGCTGCTGCTTAACCTCTTGTTTAGGAACAATAAAATCTGATCTCACATTCATATTACTCGTAGGATTATCCTGAATTTGTTGAGTACTACTAAAACTACCCGAATTCGAGCCCTGATTACCAATACTAGCTACAAATTTCGCGAAAACTTGTTCTATATCAGTACTATTCGAACCACGAGAATTTTGTAATTGAGAAAAATCATCTCTTGCATAGCCACAACCTCCACTAGTAATATTAGTACCACCACCACTACTAGGAGTACTACTTAATAAGCTAGAAAAATAAGAACTTGGTGCAGATCTATACCTAGTTAAACCTGAATTTATTGGTTGCTGCTGAAATCTACTCTGATCCATTTTAATTCTTTTTTTTTCCTCCCTAACTCTCTTCCCTTAAAATATCAAAAAAGAAAAGAAAAAAAGACAACACTATACTATACTTAAGACCTTAATTCAGGAACAAAGATGGTTTATTTAGAGCTAATTTAAACAACTATAGATAAAATTCAGAAAAACTCAAAAATAGAAACTTAAAAATTCAAGATTTTCACATAAATCCTACTAGTAGATAAAGGAAAGAAACCCCATTAAGTATGAAGCTAGAATTCAAGATAACTCACATATACAAATACAGAAAAAGAAAAAATGAAAAGGGAATGACTTTAAATAGTAAGAAAATTTGTGAAGATATAGATTTTTTGGGTAAGAGTTATTTTAGAGTAAGCTAAGATTTAGAAGAAGTGGATAAGATTAAAAATAAAGAGAGTAAGTTTTTAAAACGGAAGTACACAACACAAACAGAGTCTAAAAGGAAAGAAAGAAAAAACACACAGACACACACTAAAGAAATGGAGAGACAGCGGTGGAGATGGTGGTGAGGTGGTGGCGGTAGATATGATAATACTAGAGGTGGATGTAAACGGTGGGGGTGGGGGGGGTGGGTGGTTTTGGTGGGGAGGGGAGTTGAGGAGAGTGGAAAATAGTGAAGAGGCCAATGACAACTTAATTTAGCAACAGAGATCAGAGAGAGATCTCGGGCTTTCTTTCTTGGGAAGTTGGAACTGTTTTTCAAGACTGTGTAATAAATAAATAATCTTATGTTGTTTCCTTTTTTATTTTTTATTTTTTTCTCTAGTATTTATGACTTTCCTTTTATAGCCTTAAAAAGAAGGTAATTTATTGCTCCCGTTATCTTTATAATATGTTCACAACAGAACATAGTATTTGGTTTGTGTTTAGTTGTCTTTATATTCCTTTTTTTTTTAATTTCTCACCCGATATTCAGTACTCATATTGGGGCCCGACTAATCTGTATTCGTGCCGAAAAGTCCCACATTGAGGGGTAAAGCATTGTCTTTATATTCCTTAAAATAAAAGTATATCAAATAGTTTTAATTATAAGTGCATTGATTAAATTATATTTTTCTTTTAAATGTGCTACTTATTTAATACTTAACTAACTGAAGCAACAACAATAACATTAACAATAATTTATTAAAATGACTAATGTTTAAAATCGGAAAGAGTGTCGCCTAATAATTAGATTTTAATGATTAAATAATTTGCTGCAAAATAATACTCCATTATTTATGGAGAAATATCAAACATTCCCAAAACACTACAAAATATAAAAGATTTGTAACGTTAATGGGAAACAAAGGAAATTGATTCCCACTCTTGAACCTTCTTGGTTTTCTTTTTAATTATCATCTGTACTTTCAAGATAAATTCGTCACTCCAATCCAATTCCCTTATGCAAGAATGAAAAGCAAGCACATGAATCAAATTCTATCTATCAAATCAGCAAAGCAAATATACAATTGAGCTCGAGAAGAGCTCCAATGGCGTAAGTAGAGACTTGAAGGAGAAGACTGAAAACGAGAGCATTTGCAAGAGGAAGGAAAAATAATTTTGAAAATGAAAGTCTCAATCACATTAGCTCAATTAAGGTGTATATATAAAATGCAAAAGCAGAAGAGAAGCATAAGAAAAACTAACGGAGCCCAAACCCCAACTAACCGACTAACTAACTTTAGGAAGTCTAACTAACTCAACTAACTACCTAACTGCTTGGTACTACTCGCAATGCTATAAGTACAACTACCCTAAGCAAGTATAAATAATACAATACAATAGCTGTATCCTAATGATCTCAATACTATCTTTTTAAATGTTAACTAACAGCTATTTTCTATAACAACACTTTATTGTAATAGTCAAGTTTTTTTGAGCTAAAAAGTTCGATCCCAGTTAGTGCTTTAGTGAGAATATCGACAAGTTGATGATCAGTTCTAATATGATGTAGAGAAATAAGCCCTTCCTACAGTTTGTTTGTAACAAAGTGGTAGTCTACCTCAATATGTTTCGTTCGTTCTTGGAACATTGGGTTCCTTGCTATGTGAAACGCTGATTAACTGTCACAAAATACTGCAATAGGACTGGAGAAAGTGACTGTGAGCTCTTCAAGTAGCCTTTGTAACCACACTAGCTCACCAACCACCTTTCGAATGGACATGTACTTTGCTTCAGCTGACGACAAGGAGATGGTTTCCTGTTTCTTTGATTTCCAGCTGATAAAGCTATCTCCCAGTAGAACAACATACCCAGTAACTGACTTCCTAGAGTCTGGGCATGATGCCCAATCAGAATTACAGTATGCTTTGACTGTATAATCAGCATACTTGGAGAAGAAGACACCTAGGCTAGGATCGGCTTTCAAGTACCTCAATAGGTGATATGTTGCCTTCAAGTGTGGTTCCCTTGAATCTTGCATGAACTGGCTTAGATGTTGAACACTAAAACCAATATCTAATCTTGTGTTAGTCAGAAAATTCAATTTCCCAACCAACTTTCTATAACTGCTGGGATTTGACAAGGGAGCACCTTTCTTTGCTTTTAACTTCACATCTGGAGCGAGGGGAGATGATAAGGAACTACAACTGAGACAATTATACTCTTTCAAAAGGTAAATGACAAATGTTCTTTGGGAAATGATGATCCATCATCCTTATAAAGAATTTCAAGGCCAAGGAAGTACTGAAGTCTCCCTAGATCTTTGATTTTGAAGCTATCATGTAAAAACTTCTTCAAAAGCTTTATTTCTTCAATATTTGTTCCTGTGAGTATCACATCATCAACATATACTGCTACGTATACCAAGGATGTCCCATTCTTTTTGTAGAACAATGAATAATCATGTATGGAATGTTCATAACCTCTGGAGCACAGTGTTTCTGTAAATTTTGTATACCATTGTCTACTGGCTTGTTTCAAGACATATAGAGACTTGTTTATCCTACAGACTAGTCCTGGTTTAGATACTACTAGTCCAGGAGGGACCTCCACAAACACTTCTTCATTCAAATCTCCATGAAGGAAATCATTGTTTACATCTAGCTGAAACATGCCCTACCCTCTTTTGACTGCTACAACTATGAGTCCTCTCGCAGTGGTTATCTTTACCACTGGTGAGAAGGTTTATGTGTAGTCTATTCCCTCTTGTTGTGTGTATCCTTTTACTACCAAACGAGCCTTAAACCTTTCAATACTCTCATCAGCTTTATGTTTCACTTTATACACCCACATGCAGCCTATGGCTTCCTTCCCTACTGGTAGTGGGACTAAATCTCATGTGTTATTGGCATGCAATGCCTCAAACTCTTGTGTCAGAGCCACCTGCCAAGCAAGATTGATGAAGTAGGTTCATTATCTTGACAGACACTTTGCATCAAAGACTGACTATCATGGATTAGAACCTCAAGGGAAACAAAATGATGGTTTAACAACAGTGCATTTAAAGATGGTATACAACTATTTGAATGCAATTTAGGTACATTATGAATGTAATCATTCAAGTATAGAGGTGTTTTGATTTCTCTTTGGGTTCTTTTAAGATTGGGACTATTCTAATTACTTGTTTGAGGATATTGATTACTCAAAACTGGTTCATTAAGCTTTGATGCTAGAGATGACTCCAGAAATGGAGGATCATCAAAAATGTGATTATTATGGGGTGATGTGGATGTGATGACAGTAGGTGACATTTCATTGTTACTAACAGGTGACAGTCCATTGTCCATGTGACTTGCATTATCTATATTGCATTCTATATTGGTTTGAACATTGTTATCAGCATCATCCACAAAGTCAACAAAAGGGACACATTTTAGCACAAAAGGAAAAGAAGAAACATCTAGAACAATTGCAAAGGGAAAGATATTTTTATGAAAATATATATCTCTTGAGATTTGAATCTTCTTGGTAGCAAGATTCACGACTTTGTACCCTTTGATTCCAAAGGGATAGCCTATAAAAATATATGGAGTAGCTCTAGGTTCAAACTTGTCCCTATGCACTTTAGGTACTTTTGGGTAGCATAGGCAACCATAACTTCTCGTTTAAGAGTACATTGGTTTCTTTTTGTATAGGATTTCAAAAGGACATTTGTTTCTAAGGTATGTAGTGGGTAGTCTGTTTATGATGTAGGTTGTTGTTAGCACACATTCTCCCCAGTATTTCAAGGGCAGTTTTGACTGGAATAAGAGTGCCTTAGCTGTTTCAAGCAAATACTTATGTTTTCTCTCCACCACACTGTTCTGTTTTGGTGTGTATGGGCAGGATTTTTGGTGAATGATCCTTTTTGACTGAAAAAAGGTGTTACTTTCTGTGTTGGTAAACTATAAACCATTGTCTGTTCTTATAGTTTTTATGGTAGTCTTGAACTGGTTTTCTATCATTGAGATAAAGGCTTTAGTTACTTGAATTGCATTGTTCTTGCAAGCTAAAAGATGTGTCCATGTAGTTCTGTTGAAATCATCAACCATAGTAATGAAATATTGGTAGTTATCATGAGTGGTAGTGTGATAAGGTCCCCAAAAGTCGACATGCAACAATTCAAAAATGTTACTGGAAGTGCTGGTTCTTTAAGGAAACGGTAGTCTGTTTTGTTTGGCCATACGACATATTGAGCACACAAAAGGTTGTTTATAAGAAAAAGTGTCAGGTATAGATGTTATTCCCTTCATTTTCACAAAAGGCACATGCCCATGTCTATTGTGCCATATAATATCATTCTTATGAGATGTAGGGGAATTTAGAGAAATAGAACTTCTAACTTTATTTACAAATGATGGAACATTTACATCAGTATCACTACTAGTAGATGTTATTTTATTCAAAAGGGGATCATATACAGATGGAAAGTAAGCATCTTGGACATCACATGGGTGAACAGACAAACAAGGAATAGAAGACTTGACTGTAATAGAGGAAGAACTGGCATCTTTGTGTTTCAACTATTAAGAGCACAATAGGTAAAGTTCATCCTTGACTCTACCAATCTCCAGAGGCTTCTTCAGTGAAAGGGCCTGCAACATACAAATACCATCAGTGAAGAATGCAATTCCTCTGAGGTGTAAGGTCAACAAATGAATAGAAATAAGATTGTATTTAAAAGAAGGGACAAATAGGACTTTGTGTAACACAATCCTAGGTGCAAGTTTCAAACTTCCAACTTCTGTTACTCTAACTTTATAACCATTTGGTAATATGACTAATATGGGATAAGGTAAGACAATAATTTCACACATTGAAGATCTATTGGAGGTAATGTGATTTGAGGCCCATGAATCCAATATCCACGTATCAGTCTTAGATTAAAAGAACCTACATGACAATTTACCAAAATCAACTAAAGAAGTACAGACTATAATACTTGCAATGTTGGCAGCTCCAATTGGGATCCTCCCCTCCACTACTGGTTGTGAAGTGTTGCAGCAAGTTCATGAGTTGACCATATTTTTCTTTGGTGAAACTCATTACCTGACTCTCATTATGGTGCTCACCCTCATCTCTATTGTTAGTCATCATGTCCGTTGGAGGACCATGAATATTTGCTACTGTTCTTTTTCCTATATCGAATCCAAAACCTTGATTGGGATTTTGAAAGTTCTGATTAGCTCCTTGAAACCTCTTATTGTTATTTTGGAAAGGCTGGTTAGAGTTCTGGACGCCTTGAGGATATTCATGGAGTTTATAGCATTTATCTTTGGTATGTCCCGGCTTTCTACAATGCTCACACACAGGTCGAGGTCTACTTTTAGATGTATAGTTGTTTCCTGGGTTATAATTGGTCTTGAAAGTGGGCTGCTTGGAGGTATTGACATTTAAAGAGGCAAACTCGAACATCAGTTGGTTGTTAGGCTTGATCTCTTTTTGCTTCTCCTCTTGAATCAGCAAAGAGAAGGCTTGTGCCAAAGATGGACGGGGATTCATCATGAGAATGCTTCCCCTTACCACAGTGTACACTTCATTAAGTCTCATAAGGAACTGAATTAATCGTCTATCTTGTTCAGCTTTATGCATGTTCTCCTTGGCTCCACAAGTACAATTACAATTGCATTGTTTTTTGCACTTAAAGTGCTAAATTCTTCCCACAACTTCTTTATCGTGGTATAATACCCAATGATATCTAGTGTTCCCTGTGACAGATTATTTATCTCTTTCTGAATTTGGTACAGCTTTGCACCATTCGTTTGATCATAACGATCTTCTAGCTCTTTCCACAATTCGATAGAATTATTAACGTATTCCACACTATCAACGATTTTCTTCCCTAAGGAATTCAAAATCCATGAGGTGACCATGTAATCACACCTCTATCATAGTCTATACTTTGGAGATTCTAGATCTGGTTTCTTACAATCACCATTAATGAAACCTAATTTATTTTTAACTGACAGTGCTCGAAACACACTCTATCTCCAAGATCTGTATCCAATCCCATTAAAGGGGACTGATACCAACATTGCACTAATGGACTGCTTGAGTCAATAGTGGACTCCTTGCTTGAGTCCACATCAATGTGTTCGATTTCTTCATCATTAGCCATGAGGATTACTCAATCAACAGTATTTGAGATGAGAAGAGGAAAAGAGAAACAGAGATCTAAGAACCCTAACTTTTCACAAAGGCGGAAATTACCTGCAATTGAAATGTGCAGATCGAGCTAACGATGATCTACACCAATCTTATAATTGTGCTATGATACCATATCAAATCAGCAAAGCAAATATACAATTGAGCTCGAGAAGAGCTCCAATGGCGTAAATGGAGACTTGAAGAAGAAGACTGAAAACGAGAGCATTTGCAATAGGAAGGGAAAATGATTTTGGAAATGAAAGTCTCAATCACATTAGCTCAATTAAGGTGTATATATACAATGCAAAAGCAGAAGAGAAGCAGAAGAAAAACTAACGGAGCCCAAACCCCAGCTAACCGACTAACTAACTTTCGGAAGTCTAACTAACTCAACTAACTACCTAACTGCTTGGTACTACTCGCAATGCTATAAGTACAACTACCCTAAGCAAGTATAAATAATACAATACAATAGCTGTATCCTAATGATCTCAATACTATCTTTTTAAATGTTAACTAACAGCTATTTTCTATAACAACACTTTATTGTAATAGTCAAGTTTTTTTGAGCTAAAAAGTTCCCTTATGCAAGAATGAAAAGCAAGCTCGTGAGTCAAATTCTACCTTTTTAAATGTTAAATAATAGTTATTCTCTATAACTAACACTTTATTATAATAGTTCAGTTTTTTTGGAACTAATATATTATGTTATATTATACAATATTTTTCCTAAAATAACACTTTATTATAACAGTCAAGTTTTTTTGGAACTAATATGTCATGTTATATTATATAATATTTTCTCTATAACAATACTTCACTATAGTAGTTAAAAATAGTCGAAACAAACGAGATTATTATAAAGATATTTGACTGTACTATTTACAAATTGAAGTGTTTTTATCAACGACTAGCACCTCAAGATTCTAATATTTTTGCTTTATATCTCTATATGGATATGATGATTCATGATTGAATTGATACTTTCTCCGTACACTTAATTTTTGGACCACAGTTAAGACTTTTTTTTTTTTTGGTTTTCCACCTAGTGTCCGGTACTCACATTAGAGTCCGATTAAATTCAGATTCGTGCCGGAAAATTTTACATTGGGGATTAAAATACTCCTTAACAAAGACGACTTCATATCCAGGAACTCGAACCGAGACCTCTGGTTAAGGGACCACAGTTGACTTGGCAACAAAAGAAAGAAGTCCATCTTAGTAATTATGGAAAGTCTGTTGGTTGATTGAAGTTGAAGAAACTAGGAAACTTTTTACTCAAAATAGTAGGAGTACTTTAGAAAACAAGAATATTTTCTTTACCTTTTTTAGAAAAAGAAAGGTAAGGAAAATCCGTTAAAGTATTCAGTTGACTCATAATTATTTATATATAATAATCTTAAAAGGCAAATTTATTAATCATGGTGTTTCTTGATGTACTCGAATAGTAGGTTTTATGTACAAAATTAATGCATATTTTTCTCTAATAACTAATGTTTTAAGGGATTTTATGAATAAAGTAGTAAATAATAGGTCTTTGAAATTTCAATTATGCAAATCTAGATGACAAACTCTAAGATGTCATTTATCAAGATGTCAATTCTATATGAAAAAAGTCACCTAATTTTTTGGACAAAAAATTCGCATGCATCAAAGACGAAGTTAATTTATGAGATAAAAATGCTGAAAGTTTTCAATGTCTCTAGTCTTAATTCTAAAAAGTTTTAAGTAGAAAAAGAAAAACATTACCTAGGCTTCAAAAATATTTTTAATGTCGTCTAAAAGCTCAATTTACAAAATTAACCTAAAAAGAAGTCATTAAGTTCAATTTGATACTGGAGTAAAAAAGAGTTTCTTGGAATAACAAATAAAAAAGGCAGCCCGGCGCACAAATTTAAAGCACTATTTACCTTGAAAATGGTAATAACAATTAAATTTGATTTTGTGGTTCTAAAAATATGTGATCTATTTTTATGCTAGTTGCTAGGCAATAGATGCTAAGTGAAGGATTAGAAAAATAATATGATAGCTTGAAAACAGTGTAATGACCAAATTGAATGGCTGGAAATCGGGGGCCTCGAGCTTGCATATACGGGGCCTCGAGGTCGAGTCGGATGCCTGGTCAGGGGCAGTCGATGAAGGATTAACAGTTATGATAAATCTGATGGTAGCTCTTTATGACCAATAATGAGCAATAAATTAAGAACAATAAGTAGAACACAACAAATGTAAGCAATAAATGTAAATAATGAGACCAAGAGAATATGTTAAGTTAGGAAGCAGAGAGAATATTCTTGTATATTCAGTATTGAGAGTGTATCAAATGATCCTTACAAAATGACAAAGATCCCATTTATATATGAGGGGGAATCCCAACATAGTATAAATGCATTTATTATAAAGGTATGGGGCTAGTATAGCTATTTAATGCCACGGTACGGGCTCATGCTATCCTAATAGACCTATGTCAACTTTAATCACGTGCTTTGGGAACTTTCCGTCTGTCCATCATAGCCTTTAATTTGTAGTGCCTCGGGGTCGACCGTTGAGAACTCTCGAGGGCGAACTCCGAGCTAAACTTCGAGCCTTCCGGGGGTGGTCTCTACGAGGCGCCCTAACAATCATAAAATTGAGCCCTTCGATTTTATTGTATACAGATAGTCCCCGCGTTTCTTAGATTAAAATGATAAGAAACGATTGTGACACTGATCTCCTCGAGCCTCTTGTGGTGATGTCATGCTTATGACATCAGCTTTTGCGATAACTAAGACATCCCATCGATACGTCTTTTCTAGGAACATTTATTGTAGTGCCGGTTTACTTTCTCAAGGCGATAATATAGTCGTCGATCCATCTCCCAACCTGCATTGATTGCGCCTGTCGATACATTTCCCAAAGATATTGATTGCGTCGTCGGTTGCGCTGCCACCTTTTCTATAAATGGAAGCTTTCTTGAACCAAAAATTCATTCAGTCGTTCTTCAACAGCCTTTCTACTACCTTCTTTTCTTCGTCCTCATCCAGTGTTATTTCTCATGTTTGAAGCCCGTGGCCTTAAGGTCACATGGCAATGTTCTCATCGGTTACACCATGGCCCTTTTCCAGAGCTTTCCCCTATTGAGCGGGATTGCACTGGTTTGTCGTCGTTGTTGTTGGCCCGAACTAATGAGAGAGAAATACCAAATTATCTTCGCATTAAAGAATATGCGGACTATGAACTTCTACTCATCTCTCTTAACTACCCGGTGCGACGCTTCACTCCGTTTGCTTTCCGTGGAGTGAGGTGGTGCCATCTACTAACTGTTGCATCCCGCACCGGTGCAACGTCTCAAGAAGTGGCTTCACAATAGTAATGCTGGCGAGACCCATACTCGCCAGATTTTTCACCCAACCACTTCTTCATCTTTTTCTGCTTCTTCTTCAATTTTGAGGATACCATTTGAAAGATCGAGAGGAGGCCCCCAAGGGAACAGTTCTCGAAGACACTGCCCCCGAGGATGTACTCCCGAGAGCAGATTAGGCTTGTAGTTGTTATATATATTTTTCTTTTTTCTTTGGCTTCTTCTGTTTCTGTGTAAGGACCCTTCGTGGGCTTTTGTAATCATGTGTAAGGACCCTTCGTGGGCTTTTATAATCATCGTTTGCTAATGTAAAAGTGTTTATTTAATTTTGTACCTAATTTATGCCGGATTTCCTTTTATTTGCGTTTGTGAAGAATCTGAGTGCATGACTCTACCGATCGGTCCGAATTCCCGGCCCGGGTGTAGGTGTTTCCACGGTCCCTGATTGGTTAATACGATATCTCGTAGAGCCCTTTGTCGTTCCTCGGACTGAGCCCAGATTGAATTGATACAAGCTCAGGCCGTCGGGACCCTCGACTTCGAGTTGAATGAGAGTATGGCTCCTAATTTTCAGAACAAAACTTAGCCTTTCAGACCCCGTCGATAGTCCTCGAGGGGGGACTTGCTCGGATGCCTGAGAATAAAGATAGCCCTTAGGCTTTCAAAGGTAGTCCCCGAGTGAGAGTTCGCTCAAGCTCGGAACCTAAAAACTTGTTTTGAACTTAGAGCGAATATATCCTTAAGGCGTTATAGATAGATCCCGAATGAGGGTACGCTGGACTCGGATAGCCCCTGGATTAAAGTAACCGGGAGGGCGTTTAACTTGATCCGAAAGCAAGAAATAGCCCTAAGGCTTTATTAGTAGTTTTCGAGTGCAAATTGGCTCGGGCTCAGGTAGCTCGAGGGCCATAGGATCAAGTAAATGACCCGCATTTGCAATAGCAGAAATCCTCGATGTGGTACCATCTCAAGGCTTGTAATGATATTAATGGCTCCTTAGAGCCTATCTTCTTTTTGACAGAGGTCCTCGAGATCCGGTACCATCTCGAGGCTTGTAATGATATTAATGGCTCCTTAGAGCCTATCTTCTTCTTGACAGAGGTCATTGAGATCGGGTACCATCTCGAGGCTTGTAATGATGTCAATGGCTCCTTAGAGCCTATCTTCTTTTTGATAGAGGTCCTCGAGATCGGGTACCATCTAGGGGCTTGTAATGATATTAATGACTTCTTAGAGCCTATCTTCTTTTTGGCAGAGGTCCTCGAGATTGGGTACCATCTCGAGGCTTGTTGATGCGGGAGTCTTTGATCCCCAAAGCGTCGTATGGCAGCGTTAATTGCATGACATGGTTATGAGATGACCAAGGCAATCCCGCTGGTTCATCTTCCCAAAGATAAAATGATTTAGTCAGCATTTTTAATTGGCCTTTGAGGCAGGCGGATAGTCACCGCTTTCTCTATATATAGGGTTATCTTCCCTTTTTTGAGGATTCCGCTACTCTGAGTAGTCATCTTCCTTCATAGAGTTCTTCTTTCCTGCATTAGGTCCTTCACCATTTCAACTTCGAAGCCCTTGCTCAAATTCCCGCTCCAATTCATTAGTTTTACCATAGTTATGGCTGCTACACCAGGGTCTGCTCGGCAAGGAGAAGGGAGTTCCGCCTCTAGTTCCCGCCTGGTTGGTGGTGCGCCACTGGTACCAGACGAACCAACCTCGGGATATTTTCTTTCGAGGGGGGGACTTTCCATAAGAAAAACCTCCCAATATTTGAGGTCATTAGGAGTATGCCTCGAAGTTTATCTCTTTGATAGGAGATCGACACCTTGAGTTGGTGAGGAAAGATTGCAGATGGGGGGAAAAGGTAGTACTGCGGGTGCCTTCCCCAGAAGAGAGTATCATGGATCATGCTGAAGGGTTTCTGAACGTATATACGTACCCTTTTACGCTGGGCCTCCTTGATCGGGTCGTGCTCGACTTCTGTCGAAAGTACTAGGTTACATTGGCACATGTTTATCCGTCATTTTGGAGGATAGTATTGATGATGAGGTTCTTTGCGGAAGAAGCAGGGCTTGAGTTCACCCTTAGCCATCTCATCAGGCTGTACTGGCCTTTTCACCATCGACATCTGCTAACCCTACTTTGTCGGTCCACCACGCCTTTTGTTGTCAATGATGATGAAGATGGGGATCGGGGATGGATGAGCCGATTCGTCTGAGTATGGACTGTTGATATTATCCTTGTGGAGTTTCTGCCATTTCCTAAGGAATGGAATTTTACACGTAAGTGGTACACTTGTGCCTTCGTAGTTTTGCTTATGGCGGAGGCGAGCTCCATAAATGTGCCTTTCTTTTCTTTTCTGCAGCAATTCCATGGATGTCGTACGAGGTCCCTGACCTGGCGGATTGGGCTTGAAAGTTGGTGACCCACTCGATTTACAATGAGCGTAAGTGGCGTGTATTGTCTAAGGGCATATGGGAGGCAAAACACCACGGTACGTGCTATGTGATTTGCTCCTTTTTTTGAAAGGCGCTTTTCTTTTTTCTCGGAGAGGGAGAGGGATCGTCAGCTTTGGGGCCGGGGGATAATAATAATAATAATAATAATAATAATAATAATAATAATAATAATAATAATAATAATAATAATAATAATAACAACAATAATATGAAAGGGCCTTCGCAGGGCGACGGTGATTATAGCAAGACGAGTCTAGCCCGGAGGCTTAGAGAGGGTGTATCAGCCGAGCCTACAGCGCCCGAGATCTCTGGCTTCAGAAAAATGATCCCTCCTCCGTTGTCGTCTTCTTTTTTCGTCGAAGGTACTTCGAGGAACAAGGGTTCTTTTCCACCGACTTTTTCTCCCGTCGAAGGCACTTTGAGGTATGTTCGAAGCCAGGGGCCGCATATATCGAGCGATCTTATCCCAACCGGGGGCGATTCTACCGGGGTTGATGGAGCTAGACTAGTAGATGTGCGCTCAACTTTTGAGGAAGCTCAGCGGCTCTACTCTGAGGTGAGTTTTGGTCGATCGTATTGGTTTTATAGTTTTGTAATTTTTACTCTCTTATCGAGTTTCTCCTTCATAGCCTTTTAACAAGCTCAAGTCTGAGCTGCTCTGTCGTGAGACTAGGTTGCCAGAGGCCGTGAATGGGGAGAAATCCTTCAGGCTTCTTTGCGATGAAAGGGAAGACGAGTTGGCACACTTGCGGTATGAGGCGAGTCGAAGTCTGAACTATGAAAGCTACCTCGAGGAGCAGATAATTTTTGTTTCAAGGGAGTGCGTGTTTCTTCTTCTATATTCTGAGGCTAATGTTTTGTTTACTTTAGTTGCAGAAAAAGACAGAGGACCTGGAACACCTTTGGAGCGAAATTGGTCAAGCTAAGTGCGAGCGTGATGAGCTAAAGGCTCGGGTGGACACCCAGGTAGCGGCTAAGAAAGATGCTTTGGCCAAGGTTTTCTCCCTCGCAGTGCAACTTCGCAACGCTTATGAGAACAGCTTGGTACGAACGGACATGATTTCAAGGCTCGAGTCTGAGCTTCTGAAGATGAAGGCCGAAGTTGTGGATGCCCGGGCTGAAGCCGAAGCAATTCGAACTAAGGCTGATAAGAAAGTGGTTGTCTATTTGAAGGACACTGCCGATGCTCGTGCTGAGCTGAGGGAGGATCTCAACCAGAGAGTAAGAGCAAAGAGTATGTAAGGTGTAAATCTCGGAGGGAAACCCTCGAGGAAATTCATGCCAGGGGCTTCGATCTCTCGGAAGAGATAAAGCAGGCGAAGGCGGAAGAATATGACGCTAAGTTCCTTTTGTCTGACGCTGAAGATAGCTAGAAAGAGGCCGACGGGCCATAGTTCCTGAGGCTGACGTAGATTTAGGCCTTTCTTTTCTAATTTTGTGTATAGTGCTTTTAAAGAACATGGAGCTTTGCATTTTCTTCACATATACATATATAAAAGGAAGCCTTGATTTCATTTTTTATGCACTTCCCTTTGCTTTAGCCATATGAACTGGTCTTTGAGTCAAAAGAACCCTTAGGTTTATAGTACAGCCCTAGGGCTCGTTGGACAGGCCCGTGGGCTCTTACGTGCTTGGTCGGTACGACCTTTTAGTATAAGCCGGTGTTTAAGCTCTTATGCTTTTGCTCAGGCATATTTAGTTAACTGCTTTGGGTTCAGTCTCCGAGTCGGGTTTCGACTCTAGCTTATTGACCCTTAAGTTTTTGAATTTAAAGCTGGCTCATAGGCTCTTACGCACTAGGTCGGTACGACCTCTCATACGGGATGGCGGCAGTGGCTCTTACGCATTAGGTCAGCATAACCTTTTATATGGGCTGACGATAGTGGCTCTTACGCATTGAGTTAGTACGACCCTTTATATGGGCCGGCGACAGAGGCTCTTACGTATTGGGTCGGTACGACCTCTGATATAGGCCTTTTAATTTTCCCTCGTTAAGGACTTTTTGAAATTGGGTTTGCCTTACTCTTCGACGGTTCGATAAAAACCTCGATTGTGAGTCATTATGTAGAGATGAACGAGCACCTCGGGAGGTTTTGCTCGGTGGCTGAGTGTTTTGAAGACTATAGTTTGGAGCTCACATGGTTGAAGCTTTTTTGCCTATGTCGAGGGTAGCCTTTTTAACCGGATCTTTTCGAAGTACTTTCAAAGTAATTGAAGGCCTGTGATTTTATAGCGACGTTCGGGCGCCCCCAAGTCATGTTAGTTTGTCTAGTACAGCCTTGTGACCATAGTCATTGTGTTTGGCCGGATCCTTTCAGTCCTTGAGCGAAGTAGTTTCAGCGTCTATATCGAGTGTATGCCTTTTTAGGGGTCTTACAAGTTCGAATATATAGCCTTAACTTTGAGGTCGGGATAATGCCTTTTGTAAGGTCTTTTAATTTTTACATGTCTTTGAGGTTTTATAGTTTTAGTTACTTGGTACAAGTAAGGTTCATGCCTTTCTTGAGGTCTTACAGTTTTGGTTACTTGGTATAAGTATGGTTCATGCCTTGCTTGAGGTCTTACAGTTTTGGTTACTTGGTACAAGTATGGTTCATGCCTTGCTTGATGTCTTACAGATTTAGTTACTTGGTACAAGTGCGGTTCATTCCTTGCTTGAGGTCTTGCAGTTTTGGGTGTTGCCTTATAAAGGTCTTATGGGGTCGGGGTTGCCCGTATGGGGTCTTATGGCCTCAGCAGTCCCCGAGATATTGAAAGTTTTCTTGGCTCTGGAGCTGTTTTTATAGACTTGACGTTGTCTAAATAAGGGCTTACGAGCTTGATATTTCAGACTCGGGGTTCATACGGTTTCGAGTTTTTGATGCCAGTCCCCGAGTGTTCGGGACGCTCTTAGCTTCTGGAGCCATTTTTGTAGACTTGACGTTGCCTCGTGGAGGGCTTACGAGCATGATACTTCCGACCTGGGGGTCATATGGTTTCGAGTTTTTGACGTCAGTCCCCGAGTGTTCGGGATGCTCTTGGCTTCTGGAGCCGTTTTTGTAGACTTCACGTTGCCTCATTGAGGGATTACGAGCTTGATAATTCCAACCCGGGGGTCATATGGTTTTGAGTTTTTGACGTCAGTCTCCGAGTGTTTGGGACGTTTTTGGCTCTGGAGTTGTTTTTGTAAAAAATACTGAACTCCTTTAAAACACGAAATACTTTGATGGAGGGGAAAGTATTCTTTGTTTACTTGGAACAAGTATACATACTTTTGCTTTCAAGGGCTCGGTTATTCTATACGGGCACAGTTCGTTCGACAGTTTGGCCCGGTACATCATTTTCCTATCGAAACCCTATTTAGCATGTCTTGGCTTTTCCGAGGAGGTGACCTTCCGGGGGATGCCCCCCAGTATTCGAGGTTGATTGAAGAGAAGCCTTGGATACTTGTTGAGTCTTCCTTAGGTAGCATATGGATGTTACCTCGTTAAAAACCTTACCGGTAAAACCATTATTGGGATAAAAACCCGGTCGAAGGAAAAGAGTGCAACGTATGCTTTTGGAACCTAAGGACTTCCAGTTGGAAAGCGCTTCGGCTGTTTCAATCGGATACCTGCATAAAGGTTAGTGTGAAATGTAAGCAAAAAGGGAGGCGGTTATACCTTAGTGGCAATGGCGCTTTGAGTCTTGGCAGGTCTTCAATATTTGCTTTGAGGACACCACACGGTCCTTCATTTCAGGTATAGCCGAGAATGTGTCTCGTGATTGCTATTTCACTGTTTGCTTGTCCTGAGGTTCCTTCAACGTTGAAGGCATTGGTACCGGTGCTACGTCATGTATTGTGAACATCTCCCTTGCTGCTTGTTGTTCCCCGTACACGGTTTTTATTCCGTCCTTCGTTGGAAACTTCATCATTTTGTGGAGGGTGGATGGTACTGCTCTTATGCTGTGTATCCACGGCCTTCCGAGTAATGCGTAGTACCTCATGTCTCATTCGATGACATGGAATTTGGCATTTTGGATAGTGCCGGTCACGTTGACTGGGAGGGTGATTTCCCCTTTCGTTGTTTTGCTAGCCATGTTGAACCCGTTGAGGACTTGAGAGGCAAGCATGATTTGGTCAAGCAGTCCGAGCTACTCTACTGCCCTCGATCTGATGATATTGGTCGAGCTACCTGGATCCACAAGTACACATTTAATTTGAAATGTATTTACAAGGAAAAAGATTATCAGTGCGTCGTTGTGAGGCTGGGACAAGATCTCGGTGTCCTCGTTGCTGAATGTGAGAGCATCCTCAGGTATGTAACCTCAAGTTCGCTTTTCCCTAGTGATGGATATTTTTGTTCTCCTGACCATGGGTTCGTGTGGGTCATCGATGCCTCCTAAGATCATATGGATGACATGTTGTGACTCGTTTGTTTCATTCTTCTTGGTCGCCTCTCTTTCCCGGAACTGATTTTTGGCTCAGTCGCTAAGGAAATCTTAGAGGTGACCTTTACTGAGGAGTCAGTCTACTTCTTCCCGGAGTTGTCGGCAGTCCTCGGTCCTGTGACCATGCGTGCCGTGAAATTCACATGCTAAGTTGTGATTCCTTTGCGAAGGATCTGATTGTACAGGCCTTGGCCACCTGGCGTCTCTGATTTTACTGATGGCGAATACGATGTCTGAAATATCGACGTTGAAGTTGTATTCTGACAAGCGAGGTGCCTTCGTCGGCTCTGTATGCCTATCAAATCCCGTTTTGCTAACAAGTTCCCGAGGATTCTGGCCTCGATTCATCCTTCGGTCATTGCGGGGTACGTTGCACCTCGGGGCATTCCTTCTATCCTCAATATATGGTTGGTATCTTTCTTTGTTTGGTTTTGGCTCCTTTGCTGGAAGCCTGCTAGGATATACCGAGCCCGAGGGGACTCCTAGTTGGTCATCTTTGACCCTGATCTTTGATTGGTATCGGTTGTGGACGTCCGACTAAGTCACAGTGGGATATTCGACTAAGTTCTGCTTCAGCTACTTCAAAGCTATCGAGCTTCGCTCGTTCAAGCCTTGAGTGAAGGCCTGTACTGCCCAGTTGTCAGAGACTGGCGGTGGTTCCATTCGTTCCATTTGAAAGCGAGATACGAATTCTTGCAGCATCTTGCTCTCCCTTTGCCTGATTTTGAAGACGTCATATTTCCTTGTAGCTACCTTGATGGCACCATCATGTGCCTTTATGAAGGAATCTTCCAGCATGGCAAATGAATCTATCGAGTTTGGGGCCAGGTTGTGATACCACATAATCTCCCCTTTCGAAAGCATCTCTCCAAACTTTTTTAGTAGGACGGACTCGATCTCGTCGTCCTTTAGGTCGTTGCCCTTTACTGCACAAGTGTAAGTAGTGACGTGCTTGTTAGGGTCCAAGGTTCCGCCGTACTTTGGAAGGTCGAGCATTCTGAACTTCTTTGGAATGAGTTTTGGAGCCGCTTCCTGTGGGAACGACTTCTGTACGAACTTCTTCGAATCCACACCCTTCAAGATCGGGGGTGCTCCCGGAATTTGATTGACCCTAGAATTGTAGGTTTCCACATTCTTGTCATTAGCTTCTATCTTCTTCTCGCCTGACTCGATCCTCTTTGAGAGGTCCTCGAGCATCTTTATGATGGCGGGGTTGGCTGTCGACCCGTTGTTGCTTGATCTTTCTGGTGCCTACTCGGCTTGGGGAGCTGTTTCCAGTACTACTGTACTGGGAGTTTTCTAGTGGCTTTGTAGCTGAGCAATTGCCAGTCGTTGTGCCTGTAACATTTCAAAAATAACGTAAAGGCTAACCCCTTGTTCTTCCTGAGCCGGGATTTTTTGAGATTCTTGTTGATCTCCTTAGTGTATGCTCCTGTTGGAGTGGGAGCTTATTTCGACGTGTTAAGCGTTACGCGAGACCATGTCCATGGGAATCGTTTCTGGTGCATCCTCAGGGTTTCGTGGTGGTACACCAACACTTGGAGCAGTCACACCATTTTCTCCATGGTCTTCAAGATTGTTGTTTTCATGCGCGTTTACTAAGTTAGACATTTTAACCTGAAATCAAATATCTTGGACAAAAAAAAGTGTGAAAGGTAACTTGCATTATGGAGTGAACCAGCAAGAAAATAATCACTATTATTTTTAGCCCCACGGTAGGCACCAAACTGTTTACCTTGAAAATGGTATTGACAATTAAATTTGATTTTGTGGTTCTAAAAATATGTGATCTATTTTTATGCTAGTTATTAGGCAATAGATGCTAAGTGAAGGATTAGAAAATAATATGATAGCTTGAAAACAGTATAATGACCAAAACGAATGGCTAGAAATCGGGGGCTCGAGCTTGCGTATACGGGACCTCGAGGTCGAGTCGGATGCCTGGTCAGGGGCAGTCGATGAAGGATTAACTGTTATAATAAATCCGATGGCGGCTCTTTATGACCAATAATGAGCAATAAATGAAGAACAATAAGTAGAACACAACAAATCTAAGCAATAAATGTAAATAATAAGATCAAGAGAATATGTTAAATTAGGAAGCAGAGAGAATGTTCTTGTATATTCAGTATTGAGAGTGTATCAGATGATCTTTACAAAATGATAAGGATCCCCTTTATATATGAGGGGGGAATCCCAACATAGTATAAATGTATTTATTACAAAGGTATGGGGCTGATATAGCCATTTAATGCCACGGTACAGGCTCATGCTAGCCTAATAGACATGTGTCAGCTTTAATCACGTGCTTTGGGAACTTTCTGTCGGTCCATCATAGCCTTTGATTTGTAGTGCCTCGGGGTCGACCGTTGAGAACCCTCGGGGGCGAACTCCGAGCTAAACTTCGAGCCTTCCAGGGGTGGTCTCTACGAGACGCCCTAACAATCATAAAATTGAGCCCTTCGATTTTACCGTATACAGGTTCGGAAAAGGGCCGCATCCCAAAGGGTGTAATTTAGATAATTTATCCTAATGCAAGCAGTAATAACTGTACTCTAACTCGTGACCTATAAATTGAATTTTAATTTTATTTTCTTGATATTAATATGGGTTAGCTACTTAGCTTAACGTGCACCTTTGATTACTTGATCAGATAAAGTGTCACGTAAGGCTAATTAAAGGAGAAAACGTTGGCTATTAAGATTTTTTCACTTTCAAGACGTGAATTCAAGACCTTTAATTAAAGTTGGCATGACTTTATTCATCCCGCCATAATTTTTTTATGGTAAAATAATTTCATTTTTATGGTTAGAGTGGTTGGATTAGCCTACTTAAGCACAGATCAATATATGAACATAAAGACTAAAGATTCTTTATTTTTTGAAAAAAGTGATTTTCTAGGTAAACAGATGCACAGGTGTATGCTCTTTTTGTATTTTTCTCCTTTGTTTACATGAAGTAAGTGCACAGGTGTATCCTCTATGATAGAGCCATAAAATAAAATTTACTAATTCATTAATAAATAACAATAAATTAAGCCATTGTTAATACACCGATTACAAAGGCAGATTTAGTAACCTATGGAGCCTGACAAGGACTAATAAGATAATAATATACTTCTCCCCTATTATAGGAGATTAGGAAAGGATTTAAGCAATTCTTTTTTAAAGGATGTGATTATCCCTTTTGGTTTAGTTCTATCTTTTTATTTAGGATGTTTACAGATGTTGACATATAAGACGTGTACAAAAATAATAAATTTTTCAGTTAAAGATAGGTACGAACTTTTATAATGAGACTGAGTCAAAGTTTTTTAATTTTAGTGACTGAATACAGAGCAAAAGAGACGTTTTATAAAACTAGTCTGAGGGTGCACACTCCGCGCGTATATCTATATTAATGAATACACAAATTTTAAAAATTACATACATGTTATTAGATAATTTGTTTTAGTTATAAAATATAATTTAAGATTTTTTTTAAATAATAAATATTATTCCCATTTAGTTAGCTTAACAAATGAATGAATTTTATTTAGACGCCTTATTGTTATTTTGTCTGGAATTATGTCCAAACTTATGAATTGTTAATATTTACAATTCTTTAAAGATTTATCAAATGACAGAAATTAAAAATTAAAACTTTTGGTCTCTTAAAACTTTGCGAATGAAAAAAGTTGGCATTATACCTCTTAAGAATTTGATAGTGACAATGTAAAGTTTAAAGAATGAGTAATATTGAACTAATATTTTACAAGAAAAAGCTTAGTATAAAAATTGTAGCGAGACGTTTTCATTTGTTAGACTGAATGCAAGAAAGAAACAAATGATAACTTATTTATAATCTGGTTGCTTTCTACAATTTTACCTTATTGCTTAAAATTTATTTTTTCACCGATTTGAATCTTTATTTTTACTGTAATTAATTTTGCTATATTTTATGATTTCTTTCACTGTCGATATTCTTCTTACAAAAATAAAATTTATGTACTTTAAGTGTTTTGTCAATTTAACAAAAAAAATTCTTATATGATAAATTTGTAAAATAATTGTATTGGATTCATTTACTAATTAATTAATTCAATGACTTAATTATTTGTTCTCAACATTAAAAGAAATAACTTGATTTTTCTTAATTCGAGTTTTGAATATTTGCTCATTCTAATTTTTAAATATTTTAGAATAATTATAATTTTTTCAATAAGAATTCGATTTACAAATAGTAAGAAAACACATATGTTTTGAATCTTTATGTTTTCAGAATTCATTGCGCGCTTGACTCCTACGTAATTTTGCTGACTCACATTTTGCATAATAAAGAATCTTATAGGAGTAGTCCAATACAACTCTATTCTTAATGGGCTTTACATAAGGAAAATTTTAGTTGATTTTAAAGTCCTAAAATTAGAAAAATAATTAAATGACTATTTTATCTAGTATAAAATTTATTTTTAAAGAGCAAAATTGACGAATGATATTTCACTAAGAACTTTTATGCTGATATATAGATAAAGATTTTAATGCTCTAATAAGATGTACAATTGCTCCAACTATATCAAATAGTTAATATTTTGGGACGGTTCTAATTAAATCTGTCAATATGCTAACGTAACATTTCAATAAATGGAGAGAGAAGAAACCAAAATTAAAAAGAACAATTTGTTAAAAAACTTATTTTGCCTATTTTTTCGCTTCTGGTTATCAAATTAGCCGATAAGTAAAAGAAATAGACTAAAAAGTATAAAACTTATTTACGTATAAGTTGGATTTGCCCAAAGATAAACTTTTATTATATTTAACTATTTAAGTTCAAGCATAATTTATATTATTTATAATAAAACAAAAAGGGTAAAGACTTGAAAAATTCATATGCCTCACGGGGATTTGGCTAAAGATAGAATTTTATTATATTTAACTATCTAAGTTTGATACTAAGAGCCCTTTTGACTTAGCTGATGTAGAGTAGCTGATAAGCATTAGGTGCTGAAAAGCACTTTTAAGTGCTGAATCTGATTTAAGAATAAATAGTTACATGTTTGGATAAAAGTGCTGAAATTAATAATAAGCAGCTGAAGAACTGGGTATACGAAGAGTTTTGTTTTAAAAAGAAGTATTTTAGGGATAGAATAGTAAATATTTTGGTCAAACCTAAAGTGTTTATAAGCTGAAATTTGATAAGTTGGGGAAGACCGACTTATGACTTTTGGCTTATAAGCACTTTTAATTTTACCAAACGCGTAGATAAACCACAAAGTGCTTATAAGCCAGTTTGACCAACTTATAAACTTAGCCAAACACCCTCTAAATATGATTAAATTATTTTTTATCAAAATAAAATGGCCAAATACTTGGAAAAATATTGCCTAACGTACGCTTCTTAACATGGTTAAGAAGAAAAACTTGGAAACTTTGAAGGATTTAAGAAGAGTCCTAATATTTAGGATCTTGTACATAGTTAAAATAAGGAAGTATTTAATAAATAAATTTTAGTTGATTTTAAAGTCCAAATTTTTTAGGAAAATAATTAAATGACTATTTTATCCACTATGAACTCTATCTTTAGAGGGTAAAAAAGGCGAACGACATTTCGCTAAGGGTCTTCGTGCTTTTAATATAGTATAGATATAGATATAGATAGATATTTAGTGAGCGTTTGGACATAAGAATTGTAAAATTTTTTAAAAAAAGTGAAAAAAAATTTCAAGTGAAAATAGTATTTGAATATGAATATAATTTTGGGTTGTTTTAGAAGTTTAGTTAGTGATTTGAGTGAAAATTTTGGATTTTTTTTTGGAGTTTTTTAAATTTTCGAAAAATTCCAAAATTCATCTTCAAGTGAAAATTAAAAATTTTATGGCCAAACACTGACTTCGAAAAAAGAAAAAAAAATCGAAAAAAAAAATCTTATGTCCAAACGGGCTCTTAGAGTCCGTTTGGCCATATAAAAAGATTTCTTTTTTTCGATTTTTTAAATACTTTTTTCGGAATCGGCGTTTGACCATGAAAATTTCAATTTTTCACTTGAAGTTGAATTTCAAAAAAATTCGGAATTTGAAAAACTCCAAAAGCTGTTTTTCAAAATTTTCACTTCAAGAAAACTCACAGAAATTCAAAAATAGCTTCAACTTGTATTTATGAACAAACACAACTTTATTTTTCAAATTTTCACTTGAAGTTGAATTTCATAATTTTTCGGAATTTGAAAAACTCCAACCCATAGGAACAGGGCCCTTCTTCTTTGCAAAAAAGCTTCTGAATTATCATCACATCAGTAGGCGCAGAAAGCAAATCTTGGTATTGACTTATTGAAAATCTAAAAACCTATTTTTTAAAAATTTTCGCTTCCAAAAACAACTTTATACATGTACAAATAGAACTTTAATTTTCAAATACCATTTTCAACTTTAAAAAAATCACTTTTTCGGAATTTCACAATTCTTATAATCAAACGCCCACTTAAGCGACGATGTTCACTCCTATCTTGTAGGAGTTTCTTCTTCTTTATGAGTAATCGGATTTACGTGTTTTGTTAAAATTTCATATTTAACACAAGACAATTAATGTCAATATCTACCTCGATATATATGTCTTTTTAGTGAGGTTGTATCCCTCTCTTAAAAGGGTTACAAGTGTCGTTACTGTCATACAATTTGAATATGATGCAATAAATTCCTTTGACCCACAAAATTTATTATGATTTTCAACTATGGAAAAGGGCATATATATGTCACGAACTATGAAGAATTAGGACAGATATGTCCGTCGTTAATAGTTTGACATATATATGCCCAATCCGTCTAATACTTAGTCATTCATGCCCTTAGTTAAATGGAACCACTATTTTGTCTTTTTTAAATAATTAATAATCGGATCCAACAAAAATCTGCTGACCCGATCCGTTAGGACCCGACCCACCCTTATTTCAAAGATATTTTTGATATATTATTTTTGTTTGATTGAGAAATTGTGTGATAATCATATTTATTTATTGAGTAATTTGATAATCATTTTTTTTTTGTTATACATCATTTCGGGAAGTAATTCTACTAAAAGTAGTAATTGATATTTATTTATTATATTAATAATATAATATTCGAATTTGTTTGTGCTTTCTTCAATTCTACCTGTCTTTCAGAAGCTCGAAAGCATGACCTATTTTTAAGTTCTTACTCTCTGGTTTAACGTCAACAACTTTAAATTGTGTATGTTTATTTAAATATAATTAAACAAAGGTCAATTTATTTAAACCACTAATATTTGGGACTGGAGGAGCATTAATCAACGAATTATGCTTTAATTTTAAAATTACTTTGGGTCAACTATGTGTATTAGTACTTCCTTGTAATTACTAAAGTCCGTTTCGTTTACGTCTGCTTTGGCATTTAGACAATTCAGCATAATCAGATTACTTTTGCACTAATTCGTAATCTATATTGAGATTAATTATACTTTGCTAATTCCACGTTGAAGCAGCTCAATAATTATAACTCTAACCTTGCAATATATAGACCAATATATTTCAACCCAACAAAGGCCATTCACAGGCTAACCAAGTTCAGAAAAAAAAAAAAAAACAGACGTTACTGACGCTATTTTTCAATATATAATGTAAGAGAAAATAAGATGGAAAGCACCGTTATAAAAGTAGGAGAGGGAAAGCACGGTATAAAGCAATTACTTTGGTTCCGTTAAACAAAGGGCATGAATGACCAAGTATTGGACGAATTGTGCATATATGTGCCAAGCTATTAACGACAGACATATCTGTCCTAATTCGCATAGCTCACTTGCATATATGACCCTTTTCCGTTTCAACTATGTTTATAATTTAAAACATTTGTTTAAACATTATGGAGATAATAAAGAACGAAATTTTATTGATTACCAAGAAGTCATATACTCTCCGATTAGGGGCGTAGGCACCTTGTTTAAAGCAGTGTCACGTGCCATCGTTTCGTCGAATTATTTTTTGTAAATTATAAGAATAAATAATAAATAAAATAAAAATATTGGGTTAAATATAAAAATAACATCGCTTGTCGTAATAATAATTTATTCATTTATTTATTTCTTTAAATATTGACACCGTTTATAAAAAAATTTGCGCACGCCACTATCACCAATTTACCAATTGAATCAAATCTCGTGTCTCAAATCCATGATTGAATCCAACCCAAGAGAAATAAAGGGTACTCATGAGTCGCATGGCTCATGAGAATGATACGTAAGGATGTATGTGTAAACAATATCAAACTTTAGACAAATTTGGAGTTTTTAAAAAAAAAATTAATTTGGAGGTATGATTTCACCTTTCTTTGCCCTATGAATTTTACACACAAATTTGGAGTCCATTACTCAAATAATCACTTAACTATCTCAAAATATCTACTAAAGTTATTTTTCTTTTGTTTGCAACAACAAAGTCACTTAACTATGTCTATAGAACTCAGAAGGTCACTCAATTAGGTTTTTCAAATTTTGGATTGCCAAATACCTATTTTACCCTCGAAATTATAAATATTTATATTCTTTTTATTTTTTTAACTTTTTAATATTATAATTTTTCCTTTTTAATTTAGATTATGGACTTACCTATAGAATAAATAAATTTTATTTATAAATTAAAACATAAAAAGTATTTAAGCATATATAATGTTGGAATAGCAAAATAATGAGCATAGTAAAAATATTAATTAGAATAATTTGTTCCTAATAATTTTAGTATTAAAAATAAAAATTCAAAAATTTATTTACACAATTGAGAACGAGAGAAAATAAAGATTGTAAAATATATATTCCATGCACGTAATATAAAAATAATTATTTAAATAAAGCTATTTTTATAATATACATTATATATTCTTAAAAATTATGCTCAATTATATTATTATTCCGTCATTATATGACCTGAAAATTAATTTTTTATTTTATAAATAAAATATATTTATTCTATAGGTAAGTCCACAATGTAGATTAAAAAGAAAAAAAATATAATATTTAAAAAGTTAAGAAATTGATAATTTAAAGGGTAAAATAGGTATTTGACAATCAAAAATTTGGAAAATCTTGTTGAGTGACATTATGAGTGATAATAGGCATAGTTAAGTGACTTTGTTATTACAAACGAAAGAAAAATGACTTTAGCAGATAATTTGGGATAGTTGAGTGACTATTTGAGTAATGGACTCCACAAATATGCTGATTATTATTTATTCATGTAATGTAAAAGTTTAAACAATTAAAAAATAGATATTTTTATTTAGTTATTTTAGGTTTTCGAGATGTTTTTTTTATATGAAGTCAAACTATTTTGGACGAAGACACGTGAAATTGGTGACGGTGAGACGCAAACCCAAAATGTATGCTTGGTCTTATATCATTTTCAATTGTTTGAATGGTCAATCGAAAGCTGTTATAAAAACTACCATTTGGTATATTGTGTTATGGCAAATGTTAACCACTCTACAGTCCAAGACCTTGAAATATGCTTACATCCCAAATTAATATGTTTGTTAATGGGCCTGGAGATTAGCCCAGCTTATCCAGCCCATTCATAGAGCCCACAGGTTAACCCTTGGCATAAATCTTCTTTGGGAGAAGTGCACAGACATCTATTCTTAGAGCTGCTATTTAAGGATTAGTCAATATTTATTTTGCCCTGAAAATTTGAACTAAAAATTTTAATTTCAGGATAATTCTGGCTATATATGTCCCAAAAAATTGAACTGAAAAACTGATTTCAAGACACATTGGTTAATTCCTAAATAATAGCCATTTAGAGTGGCTACTTGGTGTAATTTTTACATATTCTGTTTTAGAGTTTAGACTAAAAAAGTTAAGCCTGCAAACAAATATGAATTCATTTGGACAAATTGATAACACATTGTCGGGTGAAGTTTAAAAATAGCCAGATTTACAAGCGGTAATTGAAAAATAATCACAGTTTCAAATGTAATAGAATTTTAGCCACTTTTTATGTAAAGATAAATCTAAACTAAAATAATGTTCAAAATTCGAAAAATATTCCAGCAAAATATACTGGAATTCGAATTTTTTAACTGTGAACTTCCAGCATAATATACTGGAGTTCCAGCATAATATACTGGGGTTCCAACATAATATACTGGTCCAACATAATATACTAGGAGTTCATACACAAGTGCATCAATCTCTAGTATATTATGCTAGAACTTTCTGTGTTGCAGCAAAATAATGGCTATTTTTCAATAACTTTGCAAACACTGGCTATTTTTCAATTACCAGTCCAAAAGCTGGCTAGCCCGTGCTATTTTCACCACATTGTCACTTATAACTCACAGTCACTGTAATTCTATGTTTTTCACAGTTTTTTATAGTATATATTATAATAATAAGATGTACAATCTTAGCTTGGGTTACAATATATCCTTTCACATAATAATTGTATATAAAAAAAATAAAAAAATAAGGAATAGAGCTTACACATTATAAAGGTTAACAGGATATCCATCTGTTGGGATGGCAAGTAGGAAAAAAGGGTACAATATCTTTTCTGAAGGAACCTTAGCTTTCCACCTAAAATTTTTAAGTAAATTATGAAGGAAAACAAGAATCAATAATCTTGCAAATTCTTTTCCAGGACACATTCTATGTCCTCCACCAAAAGGAACAGATGTATAAGGAACTAGCTCTCCTTTTCCTTCAAATATTGAAGGATCAAACTTGTTAGGGTTTGGAAAATATTCATCATTCTTCTGTGTTGCTCCAAAACTCAAATATATCTGCAAATTTTGCAGCATACTTATAAGCAAATAATAATAGATGAAATGAGATTTAACATTTTAGTACTCATCACATTATATTTAGTGTTGAACATTTATCTAACAATTAATGCGTAATAAGTATTACTATAAGGTAGGTTACATAATTACAACATATTAAATGGGCGTTTGGACATAAGAATTGTGAAATTTTGAGAAAAAATGATTTTTTTTTTCAAGTGATCAAAATGGTCTTTGAAACTTATAGTTGTGTTAGGACATGAATACAAAATTTGGAGCTGTTTTTGAATTTTGTGAGTGATTTGAAGTGAAAATTTTGAAAAATAACTTTTAAGAGTTTTTCAAATTTTCGAAAAGTTATGAAATTCATCTTCAAGTGAAATTTGAAATTTTCATTGCCAAAAACTGATTCCGAAAAAATGTGAAAATGTTTGGGGAAAAAAGAGATTTTTTTTATGGCCAAACATGCTCTAATATTACTACACGGATGTAGTGTAACATTCTTTACGATTTACATTATGAATACATATAAGTTAAATCATTTGACTATGAGTTAACTTTTGGAGTTATCATTTTGCTTAACATTTTGGAAGACTATCTATTTACATGAAAAAGTCAAAATCCAATTAATGACTTCCAACAAAGGTTTGTTAGAGAGTGTTTTACCTCTTAACGTGGGATTTACGGTACAAATACGAATTTATTAGTCAGGCCCTAATGCATGTACTAGATACCGGATGCACGTAAAAGAAAAAGTACCTTCCATCCTTTCGGTATGACAAAGTCTTCATAAGTAATATCCTCTATGGCTTCTCTGAAAATGCCTTGAACAACTGGTTTGTTTCTTAACACTTCATTCACAAAGCTCCAAGTTTTCCTCATTTTCTGAATATCATCCCAACATAGCACTTTCCTTGGCTTCATCTGCCTTGATATCTCATTTTGCTCTGTCTCATTTTAAGTTTCCAAATATTTAGCATAATAGTTAAGTAGAACATTTTGAGAATACTAGTGTGATATATATGAGGCAGCAAAATACTAAGAATCTCCTTTTCATTTGTCATGACAAAGAGAACAAATCCTTTTAGTAACATTAGATAATATTTTGTGGAAATGGAAGTTTTTCTTTTTTTTAAGGGGAGCCTTGGAGCAACGGTAAAGTGGTCTAAGTGTGACCTATAGGTCCCTGATTCGAGTAGTGGAATCAGCCACTGATGCTTACATCAGGATAGACTGCCTACATCACATCCCTTGGGGTGCGACCCTTCCCCGGACCCTGCGTGAATGCAGGATACTTCGTGCACCGGACTGACCTTTTGGAAGTGTTTTTCTTTTAATAAAGTTATCCCATAGATGACTTGTATATAGTTGGACAAACAATCTAAAGAATGGGCCTTGATAGAACTTCATTCTTATGACCCTAAGTACTTTACTCTAAGTAATAAGGTTTAATTGACTTATATTCACTATAACAGTGTAGATTTTTTACACGATCAATGTACTTTAACCAATTAATGCTTATGATCATCATGTAGATTTACCGGTAACTAAATACATAATCGGATGACCTGATGTGTAAATATTTTTATATTATCAGTGCTTTGAACATAAAATCTTAATAATACGAATATAATAAATTGAATTCGAAAAAAGAAGTACCTTCTATTATTTCATTGAAGAACTGAGGCTTCTCTTGAAGGTATTTCATAGTCAAAGTAATAGTTGTAGCAGTAGTATCATAACTACCAATAATAAATCCAAAAACCTTATCACTTATTTCAACTTCAGTCATATACTTTCCATCTCCATCTTGTTCATCTAACAATTGAGTTAACACATCAACCTTTGGAAAATTTGGATTTTCTAGCAATTCTTCTCTTCTTTGTTCAATAATAGCCTTCATTTCTTTCCTTAATTCAATCCCAGCTTTCATTGCTTTGTAAAATGTTGTGCCAGGAAAATTTATGTCCATTGCCAAAAGACCTTGCGTAAAAATCTTGAATTTCTCGTAAAAATTCAAGATTTTATCTGAATCTTCGATCCCCGTAAATGCTCTGATAGAAAGGGAGAAAGTGAATAACTTCACTAAATCATACACAATCACTTCATTTTTACCTTTCCAATGATTTTCCAAGTGAAAATGTGACATATTGTCCATAGTACTAATAAGTTTATCAACATTTTTTGAGTTAAGAAAATAGCTAATGACATTTTGTGCTCTTTTTGTGTCATGTTCTATAGGTACAAATGATGTAGAAGGGAATAGTTTTTGGACAGAAGGAGGTCTATAACCAATAAGAAGTTTATTTCCATTGGTAAATATGAATTTATTAGCTGCTGGACCTGAAAATACAGCCACATTTTGGCCAAGTAATGAGGTTTTAAAGACATTGGAATTGTATTTGTTGGTTCTTTTTTGAACAAATTCATGGACTAATCCATAGTAAAGTGATATAAGGAATTGGATTGTTTCTCCAATAATTGGCCAACCAAAAGTCCCTGGAGCTAAAGGGATTTTTTCTTTAGGTTTGGCAAAGAAATATTTGAACAAAAAATTGATGATAATAGCAAGTGTTATTGCAAAAGAGAGGAGAAAAAGTTCCATTTTGTGTATCAAATAAATAATATGCAAGATTGTAAATAGGACATATCACTCTACCATATATATAAGGGACAATAGCATTCTTGGTCCCTCTGTTATAATAAATTTTAATTTCAGTCCTTGTTATATATGATTAAGCACAATTAACCTTCAATTAATAGAAATGTGTGTTTTTGGTCCTTTTATGTAGGAAATATGTTATATTAGACTATTTTTAGAACTGCATTACCCGCAAATATGGAGTAATAATACATACTCTACTCAATATAACACATCGTGATTATGTGTAACGACGACAAAAACAACAACAAACGCAGCTTATTCTCATACGTAAAGTCTGGGGAGGGTAGTGTGTACGCAGCCTTACCCCTATCCTATAAAAACAGAAATGTTGTTTCCGATAGACATCGTAATTATGTGTAACGATTTGTAAAGTTGTGAAGATTAAAAAAAATAGATTGATAAATAGTGGCACATTTCAATTAATTGAAGGTTAAATATTTTTAATCAAGATATCACAAGGACCAAAATCATAATTTGTTGACATTTGAGGGACTAAAATCTCAAATTTTCCAATATATAATACTACACCGCAGCATTCCAAATTCAGCGTGAGGAAAAAGAAAATTCACCGGGTGGAAAGTTGACTGATTCTTCATTTCTTGTTCTAAACGTTAGAAGTTGAATTTTAGGCTCCGTCACATATGGATGTTAAAAATATATAGTATAAAAAATGTATTTCGCCAATGTACATAAACTCAATCCCAATACAAATTTGTACAATTTTTTCTCATCTAAATTTCCTAAATTATACATTCTTCGATTGGAATGAGAGCTTTGGAGCAGCATTAAAGTTGTCTCCGTAAGATTTATAAATCATAGGTTCAATCTATTGAATTAATCATTGATTCTCTCATCGGAGTAGGCAGTATGCATTATAACCCCTTAAGTTGTGGTCCTTCCCCGAGCCTTACGTGATGCGGGTATATCTTGTGCACCAAAATACTTTTGTTTTTATAATTTCTTCAACCAAGAACGTAGGAGGAGACATATTGCTGTCTAGTTAATAATACTGCATCCTTCTCAAATTATCAGTCGTGTTTCTTTTTTACACGCCTTTTTTTAGTATTTTACCCTTATTTATATTTTAAGATATAATTTCTATTCATTTAATATTTATTCATAATTGAGGTATATGAAGTCTTCAAGAACAATTAATATTAAAGGTTATATAGGAAAAAAGTAATTAATTTAGTCTTGATTTTCTAAAATGACAAATAATTTGAGACAACCATTTTTGAAAATCACGACGAATAGTGAGTAAACTTTTCTTGAGATATTGATTTCTTCAAACACTTGATATTTTACCTTTGGAGTACCGTGTGTTGGTGAAGGCAAAAATTAAATATCGCGTTGTTGATACGTTAAATGGTAGTAGTAACTTGTTGAATCCAATGTTTTGAAAGGCGGGGACGTGAGGCAAGGCGTTTTACCTCTGACGAGGCGAGGCGTAAGCCCTAAGACATGGGGAGTAAGTCCCACATATCTTTAAATTTTACTAGTTTCAAGAATTCTAAGATATAAAATAAAAAATAGTTATAAAAATTACATTAAAATCACAAAATTATAACAACTAATCTATTTAAAATACTTATAAATTATAATTCGACTATGATTAATACGAAAAGTATGACATATATCATAATATGCAAATTAGCTGCAACAACGTTACAACTCAAACATCAAAAGTAATGTATTCGATACGAAATCTTATATGTATCTCTTAATGAGTAATGAATCTTGAAAGAATTTCGATATTATAATTTGATATTTTTTTAAATATACTCCTTTTATTTAATATGCTTTCTATTTGAAAGCATATTAAAGAGAATTTATATAAAAATATAATTCACAATTTAAATTTCAACAAGTTAATAAAGTGACACATAATTCACTAAACTATACCATGATAATTAATTATTTGTAAATAGTTGCGCTAGCTAATACCGAGCTATTAAATTAATAAGTATTGTATCTCGTAAACGTGAAAAAATAATAGTTAGAAAAATAATTATAAAAAAAATTATGAACTATTATATAATAAAGACATAACAAAAGTAAATAAATAAATACTTTCTAAATGAAAGATTTATTTAAAATTTACTATCATAGCAGTCTTAGTGGATAATGCGCAATAATTTTTATTTTAATTATGGCATAAAATACTCTCAACTAATGATTTATGATTAAGAAAAAAAATAATTTTGAATAGTCAACGATTTATTAAGAAAATTTGAGGATTTACAAGGTTAGTTACACATATTTGCATAAAGTTCTATTAGGCAAGCTTAGTACACTGGGCGTTGGGCGACGTCCGAGACGTAAATCTCACGGAACTAAGCATCACACATAAGTCCAAGGGCGTTTTACGAGTGCTTCGCCCCAGGGCGAGCCCCAATTCTGCCTTTTAAAACAGAGGTTGAATCCCGAGACCAGTTCATTTAATCAATTTTTTAGTCCCACATGCTATTAATTATCTATTGCTTTAAACGGGATAAAATTATATTATTTGTCTTTTAAAATTTTTATATGCACCGTAAGGAAAAATTTAATCTTGATGATAAAAGTGTTTGTCTAAAATACGCAGCATATCTTCTTAAATTTAATATTTTTTGGTAATTAAATTTTTTATTACCAACTAGAAGTATTTACAGCTCAAAAGAGAAAGCAAAATAAGCAGGCAAAAACTTATCAACAATCACCCTTACAAGTAGAGGCAAATCTATATATGACAAAGAATGGCCAAATATACTTTGTATAAGATAAAATTATTACTTCTACTTTCATTAATAAAAAATAGACTTTAAACGCTTTGAATAACACACTTTGCAAAAAATTAATTATTGAATTTTCCGGCTTCGCCATCGCTTATAAGGCTACAACTCCTAAAATATCTACAATTAATCTAACTAAGATAGGAATTCAAATACTGCAACTTCCTAGCTAGTCTAGGCTTCAAGCTTCATCAATAAGATTGACTATACAATAACAATTCTAGAAAGTTTTTTTCGTGTTTAAAATTTATTTACATGTTAAAGATCGAATCTAAGACGTAGCCAGGAGAGAGAGAGAGTCTCGTTTCAAAAATTCTTCGATAGTGCGAAGATTTTATGCGTATACACACCGAGACTAATTTTTGCTATCAACTCTTTGATCAATGAAACCTACTAACATATTGAATGAAAATATTGTGCTGAAATTTTTCTAAAAAATTCCAACTCAAAAGTAGCAAAACAAGAAATAACTTTCTTGTAATAGTAATTCTTCTTAAGAATTACTACCGCAAAAGACTGTCCATAAAGTCCAATTCCAATTTCCTATTGAAGTTGTCAAACGCGTCCTTTGTGGACGTTCATGTTAAGTCCAAGTCCAAATTGGATTACTTTTCCCACAAGTCCATTCATGGACTTTTATCTCCAATTACAAATTGCTAAGAATAAATTAATATTAATTGATATTATATATATTACATATATATTTCAACCAAGAGAAATAATTTAATTTTATATCCCAAATAGAAAACTTAATTTGTTCACAATACTAATTTTATTCTTTGTGCTAGCAAAAAATATAATAATATTTTATTTGGACTAATAACTAAATTTATTTGACTAATCAAATTCTTTAATTTAATTATCAAATAATAAAGTAATTAATCCTTTAGCAAAGATCAAGACACTCGTTAGTGTGCGACTTCATAGGTTCAATACTAAGCAGGTAGTAAATTGACCACATCAATATACTAATCAAGAGTGGTGTCTAGCAATACTCCTTAGCAACTTGATATAATGAAGTATACAATTTACTCTCAAGAATTTGATCAGTACCTAATTCTACAAGTATTTAATTGTACCCAATATCCTTTCAATTATCGTCATAGAGCCATATATGTCTAGTATCAAAACACAATTAAAAACTTGTCAATTACTATGACGATCTCAGGTCAAAGGAAACTCTTACATCACATTTTTCAAGAAAATATCCTATTGACAGTTTATGATAATTCTAACCATTAGGAATTATTCAATGAGTCGGTTCGATGATCATATCTCTATATGCGTCATCTATATATGTAATTTAATTAATGATATCAAGTAATCTTTATCTCATAAAAACGATCACATATATATTGATCTAACCGGATTATGAATGTCCAAATTAATAATCCTACGATCAAGAACATATTTAGATTCAATTAAAAGAAACCTCACTCTCATTATCGTGATCTCCATCACAATGTATGTTGGGTTTAAGCTTGGTTTAGCTTAAAATAGGGGTGAATAGGAAATGGAGGGAAGAATAAAATTTTGATTTTCCCTCCTTTACAAAGGAATATTGTCCCATAGTGGAGGATGAAAGCTCATTTGTTGAGTATATATATGATTACACTTCTTCTAGCTCTTAAAGAGTTGAGAAGAAGGCAAGTCTTGCGCCGTCATCGTCGCTCGCTCGGTGTCGGATTTGGTCAAATAATCTGATTGATTAATTTTTATATCAAATTTATTTGTTAAATATTAATTTTTAATCCAAATCGACCGTTTTTGTAACGGTAATTTAAAGTTACCCTCCGATTTTATTTCCCCGTTTTATTTTTTGTAAATAGCCATTTACATAATAGCCATTTTACGTGAACGGTCACCTTGAAGAGTTGCACCTCTTCATTTAAAACCAACCTGCTGGCTATAAATAGCAGGCCATTCCCTCAGATTTTTCTTACGAAAATTCTGAATTCTCCTCTTCCTTTCTGCGTTGTTTTCTTATAAAACAAACAATGTAAGTGTGATTGCTGCCACCATTTGTGTTCTTTAAAATACTGAGGTTTGAAGTACTGCTATCTCAGTGTGTAATCCATTCTATCATGGGAAGAAATAATCTACAACCTCAGGTACTAGGAGAAAGTTAAGTTACTTAAGAAAATAATGTGAATTCAGTGAGCTCAAATTAATTTCTACTTCTTCTACATTTCTATTTTTAAATTATTTTTCTTCTCCAGAATTATTTTACAAATACAATATACTAATAATGCAAGTCTCAAAATTTAATCAAGAACCTTATCAAGTTAATCAAATTAATAATAGCTTCGATAAAAGAATATAAGACGGCATATATGTTTTATCAAATAATGTCCGCAAAAAAATGTTCAAATTATTAAATATAAAATTAGATCTAAGGCATATCTATTATATTTCTAACAAGAATATCGAGTCGATGCGAAGAGAACACGTAATTACATACATATACTAGACTAGCTAGCATCTATCTATTTTTTTTTTGGAATCTCAGGAAAACCCTTACCCGCTACATTCTTTGCCACAACCACTGCACTTTGGGTGGGCACTCTATGGTGAACACTCTGTGCGCACTGGGTAAACTCCACACTGTGTAATTGTTAGGGTATATACTATTAACCATGCATTTAGACATAGTATATTCTATTAATTGTCATGGTTAAAAGTCTAAGTGGGAGATTGTTGGGATATATCATATTAACCATGAATTTTGGTTTGGATATAGTATTTATTGTGGAACAATTGCTTATTCAATTTTAATAAAATTTTAAATAGATCATATATTCATCTGTGTCTTACTTATATAGCAGATGATTTAGTGTATAGAGTTTAGCTTATATATTAAAGATTAAATCATCGGTTCTTATAAGTATAAAGATCATGTTCACAATCTAATGATGGAATTGGACAAACTATCAAGAATGATTGTAGCACAAGATTAAAGATAATTTATCTTGATTATGGGAATGGTTTAATTCCAACTTCTTGTGCTGGTATATTTTGTATGTATTGAACGGATCAAGTAGAGATAAGTGTTTTATACTGACTTAATAAAATAAACTCTCTAGCTATTAAATGTACTTATAATCTTAATCTTGATATAATTGTTATTAGTTGTGTATATTATTATTGTTTTGATTTATTAAAAGGCGAGATTCTTTCGTGGGTCAATATTCCTGGTAAATTGGACAATAATAATATACATTGGCAAAGTAATAGTTAGTTGATGGAATCCATGTCTCGACCTAGAGATTGATGATACACCTTTATGAAAGCTTATAAATTTTCATGTGTAAACTCTGCAGGTGGATTTTGTATCCATAAGGAGGCAAGGTTGTTACTACATGCTTTTCCTAGGAGAAATTCGCCCACACGAATTTCGCTAAATCCAGGCATTATTCGGGTAACACAACAGAAGACTGTGGAATTGGAGGATGATCTCGTGGACGGTTTCGTTCTTGCTTGGATGTCACGATCCGGATTTCCCAGCCTGGAGTCGTGATGGCGCCTACCCATAGGAGCTAGGCAAGTCGAATATTATAAAATCATTACCCTTTTTATTAAACATTTTCAACAATTTAAAATAATAAGTGATTAAAAAACGGAATAAATTAAATAATCGGAAATGCGGAAGATGAATACTTAATAATTCAACCAAATACTGCTATATAGTTTAAAGTACAATACTACCCAGAATTTGGTGTCACAAGTCACGGACTATCTAAAAATACTACAAATAAGGTCCGAATGAAATTACACAAATCTGTCTCTGAATAAGTAAAAACAGAAAGAGAAGTGATAGGAGGAGACGCCAAGGCCCCCGGATGTCTGCAGGACTATCTCGGGTCGCCTGAGTGGACTGGAGACAACACTATCACTGCGGTCCAAATGCTCCGATATCAGTATCTGCACATAGTGCAGAGTGTAGTATCAGCACAACCGACCCCATGTGCTGGTAAGTGCCTAGCCTAACCTCGGCGAAGTAGTGACGAGGCTAGGACCAGACTACCAAATAAATTTGTGCAGTTAAATCATATACAACGGAAATAAAAGCAGATAATTACAGCTAAAGTTGGGCGGGGGAAAAATGTTACAGGGAGTAACAGATAACAATAGAGAAATGTAAGGAACGCCATAAATCAATTACCAACAAAAGATAAGGAAATAAGAAAAACAAGTACACATGTAATACCATTGCATGCGTGCAACCCAATCCCATTTCATATAGTACCGTTTCAGGCGTGTAACCCGCTCCCATTTCATATAGTACAGTTGCAGGTGTGCAACCCGCTCCCATTTCATGTATTACTGTTGCAAACGTGCAACCCGCTCCCATTTCATGTATTACCGTTGCAGGCGTGCAACCCGCTCCCATTTCATGAATTACCGTTGCAGGCGTGCAATCCGCTCTCATTTCATTTATTAACACCAATCATAAAAGAATCCCGGCAAGGGAGCAATAGTATAACAACAACATCCCAGCAAGGGAATAATAATGTAACAACAACATCCCAGCAAGGGAACAACAATATAATTCTCATATGAAGCACGAATAAACCACAACGGAGTCATAAAAATTACAATGCAAGACTCACGGGCATGCTTCACACCGACGTATAGATACTCGTTACCATGCCTATACATCGTACTCCACAATTAACACGTAGCAAATAAGACACAACTCTTAATCCTTCAAGCTAAGGTTAGACCAAACACTTACCTCGATGCCACAAACACAATTCAAGCCTCAACTATTGCTTTACCTCTTGATTCCACCACCAATTCGCTCGTATCTAGCCACAAGTTACTTAACTATATAAATAAATGCTAAATGAATCAATTCTAATGCATGAAAATATGTTTTCTAAAGGTTTTCCTAAAAAGTCAAAAATCGCCCCCAGGCCCACATGGTCAAAACCCGAGGTTCGAACCAAAACCCGATTACCCATTCCCCCACGAACCCAAATATACAATTTGTTTTGAAATCGGACCTCAAATCGAGGTCCAAATCCCCAAAATTTTAAAAACCTAGGTTCTACCCAAAACACCCAATTTTCTCCATGAAAACCTTTGATTTTGAGTTGAAATCATGAGAAAAGATGTTAAAGATTAATAAAAACAAGTTACAAATGACTTACATCGATTTGGAAGAGTACTTGTCTTTGAAAAATCGCCCTAGAGTGTTTTGGTTTTGAAAGGGTTTGTAAAATGATAAATTTTCGGCTAAGTTATGAATTTGCAGGTCGTAAATATCGCAATTGCGACCAAGGTTCGCAATTGCAAACCCTTCAGCACCTGCTACACTCACATTTGCGACCACTATTCGCAATTGCTGTCACACCCCCCTTTACAAACCTCACTAACTCTCTTAAAATAATAAAAAGATTTGTAAAGCTTGAAAATAATTTTCCAATTAGAACGTGACAAAATTGTGTTCAAAAGGAAATAACTTAGAGTCACCACCTGACATTTGATTTCGGTATGCCAGGTCATCGTTTTTTTTTTGAAAAAAATAATTTTTCCTTTAAAACACTTTGGACTCCAAATTGAGTATGCATCGGAGATTTGGGTAAGAGAGTTCATTTGACTCGGGGAGAAGGTGTTAGGCATTCCCCAAGTCCTGTAACTAGTACGGTTGCGTACTTGATCTAGACGGCTTTTAAAATGTTCGAATTGAGGCAAAGTCACAAAAAAAAAGAAAAATAAACACAAAAGAGGCTCGAGGTCGTCCCCGCCTAAAATAAAGAAAAAAAAATTGAAAATAAAACAAAAATACTACAAGTTCTATTTTTCGGTCTCCGAATACAAATACTACGGGGCATACCCTGGATAAATATATACAAATCCCTCGGGGCATTCTCCGGATAAATTTAATTAAGGGAACGACATCTCGCCACGAAAACTAATAAAAATCCTAAGGCTTGCTTACCCAAGTGTTGACGGCCTAAGCATGTTCCTTCCGATAAATTAGTAAATAGATCTACGTAAGTGAAAAATTTAGAATACTAACAACTGTATTTTATCTCATTCCATAATTTTAGGTCCAATTTTATTTTTAACCGCATCTCCGCAGATTGCTCTTTTAAGTTCAACAACTGACAGTTCCATTTTCCAATTCAAAGTAAGCATACGATTCGTGTAACTAAACGTGCGATTCCAATTCACTCGCAATCAATTCAAGTAGACATACTAGCAGACACATTCAAAATCATAGATAACAAGTCATAAAATCGGATCACCAAGCAAATAGTTAACATTAGAATGAGTAAAGGATTGAACCTTATCGCGCGAAACTTTTCGATTAATCGAGAGAACGCAAGAACATCACCTCGAATCTACCGAATCCAATCACGAAAATACAGCAGCAACAAGATAGAACAAGGACCGCGAACTACACTTCGGACGACAATTTCAGGCGAGGAAGTCGGACTCGCCGACGACCTTTGTTTTGAGGTTATTTTAAGGCTGGATTTTCGGCGGTTTAAGCTGGGATTGCGTGGTTGTTTGAAGGGCAGAATTTATCAGCATTTTTTGGTGCTTTGTTGTTGAGTTTTTGTTGCTTTTTGGACTGATTTTCATCAGCCTTTCATGGAGTTTTGGCTTGGAATTTTCGCTGGGTTTTTGGCTGAAGATAGAGTTGTTCTTGCTTAGTGTGGAGTGCTGATTTTAGGACTGTTTGCTGCTGCGTTTCGGGGCTATTTTTCAGCAGCTCTTCGACTGGATTTTGCAACTGATTTGGGGGGAGAAGTGCTGCGTTTTTGCAGCGGCTTTGAGCTGAAAATTGGTGTTAATCATGGTGAATTTTGCAGCTATTTGGGGAGCTTTAGGGTGGGAAGCTGTGTAACTATGGAGTTTCCATGGTGATTTGGGAAAATGGGAGAGATGGAGTCAAGCTGATACGCGACTGGTTCATTTTTTTAGTTCAAGGAATTGGAAACTTGGTTAAGGTTTCTATAATTGGATATTTTATATGAAGGTGGAAAGGGACGATAACCATCAGATTAGATGGTTATGATTAAATCTTGCACATAAATGGGTCAATGAGTTGGGAAGAATGAGTTAACACCCGCTCCCATTTCATTATATCTTGTGGTAGGCGTACCACCCGCTCCCATTTCATTATATCTTGTGGTAGGCGTACCACCCGCTCCCATTTTATTATATCTTGTGGTAGGCGTACCACCCGCTCCCAATTACAAGCCAACAATAATCACAAGGAATCCTGGCAAGGGAACAAGAGCAATATAACAACTTCCCCGCAAGGGAACAATGATATTTCAACAACATCCCGACAAGGGAACAATACTATCAAAACAAACATCCCGGCAAGGGAACAATAATATCAAACAAACATCCCGACAAAGGAACAATAATATCAAACAACATCCTGGCAAGGGAAAAATGGTGATAATAACATATGAAGCGCAATAAACCACAATAGAGTCATAACAATTTGGGCCTACAAATTTTCTTGTTGGAGAAAGACAAACTCAAAAATCCTACCAAAATATTAATTAAACTTAGTTAAGTAAATAAACAAAATTTTAAAATGAAACTACTTTTTTTGTATTTTTAAATGTTATAACAATAAAGTAAAAAGTAAAGAAAATAGGCTAAAATCATGATAAAATTAAGATACCATGAATAAAAATATACTAATTGATCTTAAACTAAAGATAAAAATATAGAAAAGCGATAAATACGATAAATAAAACTATTTTATGTTTTTTTATGTCTTAGGACTAAAAGTAAAAAGATTAAAATTATATTAAAATAAAGTCAAGTAAATATTTTAAAAATATTAAAATACTAAAACTAAATTTAAAATTTGCGCAGGTCAAAAATTACGTGCTTACAATTGCGAACTCGCATTTGCGACGGAGGAGTCGCATTTGCGTCCAAGAGGGATTTCTGGGCCTCTTCGCATTTGTGATCAGCCCTGCCCAAGCCTTCTCTCACATTTGCGATGGGTTATCCGCATTTGCGATCTCGCATTTGCGAGTCAGGCCTACAGACCTGCAACATACCAGCTAAAAACCTGCAACTTCGTAGGTCCAATTTTCACTCTGAGACTTATCCAAAACTCACTCGAGCCCTCGGGTCTCCAAATCAAACATGCACACCAACCAAAAATATCATACGGACTTGCTTGTGCAATCAAATCATGAAAATAACATGTAAAACTATGAATTAAACCACAAAACTCATCATTTTCATCAAGAACACTTAAAGTTTACTACTCTTCAACCGGAGGTCCAAATCTGATAAAATAAACTTCATTTTTCACCAAATTTCACAGTTATCATTTAAATATTTTAACAAATTTGTACCGAGCTCCGGAACCAAAATACGGGTCCGATACCAATAGTTTCAAATATTATTTCTTTTCTTTATTTCATAAATAATTGAGCAAAACAATTTCTTTCAAAAATTAATTTCTAAGGCTTGGGACCTCAGAATTCATTTCTGGGCATATACCCAAGTCTCATATTTTACTGCGGACCTCCCAGGATCGTCGGAACACAAATCTGGGTCCGTTTGCTCAAAATGTTGACCAAAGTCAACCATAATCAAATTTTAACTCTAGAAATTTCTATTTCTTATATTTTCACATAAAAGCTTTCCGGATATACGTCCGGATCACGCACGCAAATTGAGGTGAGGTAAAAAGGAGGGTTTAAGGCCTCAGAACACTAAATTTGTTTCTAAAATAAGTGATGACCTTTCGGGTCATCACATCGGAGGCTTCTCGCGATCGCGGTCATGCTTCAAGAGATAAGTATTGATTTTATGTTCGATTAAAATTTGTAATTATGTATTGTCTATATTACATCCTGGCTGTTTGATTCCGTTGTCCATATCTGCTTTCCATCAATTGATATCAGAGCCTACTTGCGTCTAATTAGATAACGTGGACGATATCTATGTATGTTCCATTATATACATGAGTCGTGATTGATTTGTTGAGGAATAAAATCAATTTGCCGTCTAAAGTTTTCATACTCGGTGAAATATTGCAAATTATTCTGATCGTAGTTGTGTTAGGGAAATTTTTATGTTCGACGCATATAAATTGTTGCCGTCGTCCCTTTTAATTACGATTACAGCCAATATTTGGTACTTCATGATTCTCTGTGATTCCATAGACAATTTCTAGAAAGAGGCTACTGTTGCCTTTTATTTGGTTGGATCAAGATAAAACAAAAAAAAAGGGCAAGCTACGGATTCCCATTGACAGAGAAGTAATTTGCCAAGTTAGTTTTGTTTAAGTGATTAATCCTTAAAGGCTTTTGATTGATTTTTTGTGGCGGCTGTAGAATGTTGAAAACCAAGAATAATGAAAACAATGTTAAGGTTTCTGGGTGGCGGCTGATTGGTAAAATTGCCTAGTGGGTATCAACCTATTGTTTTCGGTAATTTCAAAATGCCTTTTCTTGTGATTAAGATTTTTAAAATCAAAAAATGATCATTTGTTACGAAACTTTAGGTTTCTGCTTTTGTACAGTGTGAGAAAGAAAAGGATACAAATAAAGTGCTCATATAATTATTCAACAAAGAAAAGATTAAAATGGCTAATAATCAAGAATGTATGATTAATAAATAAGTACCATCAAAGTAGTTTATTTATTGAGAATCATTGAAAATTCTTAAAGTTTTATACATGTGTGATTACGTGAGTACATAGATTGAGAGTTATGATTAATAAATAAAATCTACTAAAATAGTCTATTTATTTGACTCATGAATAAATGCTCAATGTACCATGTGAAAATTAATTGTCCTTGATAAGTTTACGCTAGTAGTAGAGTTTTTATCTACACAAAAGAGGTTTACCTCTTGATACTAGTGACATTAAACTAATTCATGAGAAAAGACATTGAGGTTTTCACCAACTATGATGAAAATTAATATCTTGAATTCTCATGTGTATAAAACGAGAGGACAATTGGATGTAAGAGGCGGTTTTATATACCTTACACAAAAGGAAAGATATAATCAATGTTATGTGCTCATGGAATAATTATAAGGATAATAGAAAGTGTGATCATATTTATTTTAATCCATGACAATGCCTAAAATGGTTATTCTCCGAACTTGGTTATAGATTTGGAGGTCATGTTTTTGACAAACTCCAATTAACCTGAAATTTGGTAGGTCCATCGGAAACGACTTGGCAAAAAACACTCACTACTATGCAGTGAATCACGTTATTTTTGGGTGTTTTGAGGTCTTTTAGATGAGGGTTTTAAGCAGTTTATTGGATTAAATTGTAATGACCCGAAAGATCATCACTTGTTTTAGAAACAAATCCTGTGTTCCGAGGCCTTATGTGACGACCTGGCAAGTCGCCTCATGAGTTACCACTCCGTTTCCCCCCATTTATGCTTCCTATTACTTTGTTTATCGGTTCTATATGTGATCGGGTTGGTTGACTCGGGTTCGAAAAGGATTTGGTAAGGTTTGAGACACTTAGTCTCTTTTGAGGAAGCTTAAGTTAGAAAAGTCAACCAAATGTTGACTTATGTGATAGAGGGCTCGGATGTGAATTCTGATGGTTCGGATAGCTTTGGGAGGTGATTTGGAACTTAGGAGCGTGATTGGAATGTATTTTGGAGGTCCGAAGTAGATTTAGGCTTGAATTGGCAAAATTGGATTTTTGGCGTTTTTCGGTTGATAGGCGAGATTTTGATATAGGGGTCGGAATGGAATTTCGAGAGTTGCAGTAGCTCTGTCGTGTCATTTGGGATGTGTGTGCAAAATTTCTGGTCATTCGGACGTGGTTTGGTTGGGGTTTTGATCAAAAGCATTCGGAAGATTTTAGAATCTTAGGCTTGAATCTGATGTGTTTTGGTTTATTCGATGATGTTTTAGGTGTCTTGAAGATTGGTATAAGTTTGGATGGTGGTTTATGATGTGTTTGTGCTTTTGGTTGAGGTCCCAGGGGCCTCAGGGTGATTTCAGATGGTTGACGGAAGGAATAAAAATTTGAGATGGCAGCTGAAGTTGAAGTTTGTTGTCAAAACCGCATCTGTGGTTGGAAGGCCGCAGATGTGACCCCCGCAAATGCGGAGAAGAAGTCACAGAAGCGGAAAGAGTCTAGGAAAGCTGTAACCGCAGAAGCGGTTGGGGAAGCGCACCTGCTATAGCACAGGTGCGGCGTGTACATCGCAGATGCGGAATTTAGGACTTAAGTAAAAAACTGCAGAAGTGGTCCATTGACCGCAGAAGCGGTACCGTAGAAGCGGTAAAAGGGCCGCAGATGAGAAATGCCTGCATCAGAAGGTATAAATTATTTCCTTCGCGATTTTTGAGCTATTCCACTATTTCTAAGTCAACTTTTGGAGCTTTTTGGGAGATTTGAAGAAAGATTTCAAGGGGGTTTCATTGAGGTAAGAATTTTGGACCTAAAACTTATTTCTATGGCATTATTTCATGGATTAGAGCTATAATTAATGGAATTTAAAGGTTAAAATTGGGAAAACTAGGGCTTAGTATTGGAGACCTAGACTTAAGGATTTGAGGGATCATTTGTAGTCGGATTTTGGTACTTTTGATATGTATGAACTCGTGGGGAGATAAGGAACCTATTGATGCAAATTTTATCTATTTCCGAGATGTGGTCCCGGGGGTCGGGTTTTGATAATTTCGGGATTTATGTTGTAAATTGACTATTTTCGCATGGGCTTCGTTCCCTTAGCATATTTGGACGTCTTGATTTTGATTTTGGTTAGATTTGACACGAGTTGAGGCCGATTCGAGGGGTAAAGGCATCGCGGGCTAGAGTTTGGACCGGATTAAGGTGAGTAATGATTGTAAATATTGTCATAAGGGTATGAAACCCCGGATTTTACATCGTTGTGATATATTGAGGTGATGCACACGCTAGATGACGAGCGTGAGGTCGTGCACTATTGGGGATTCTGACTTAGTCTGTCTCGAATGACTAGTTTACTGTGTATTTGACTGAAAACTATTTGCTATCATCATGTTTTGGGTTGAATGCCATATTTGGGCCTCGTGCCAACTATTTGAACCCTTAGGGGATTTTTACTGATATTTTTCTCACTGTTTTGACTCTATACTTGTACTCGGTCATGCTATATTCTACTATTTTCATAACTCAGCCATGTCTACTATGCTTTAACACTTAAAATGATATTTTAAATGATATTTTGGGCTGGACATTATGTTTTACTGTTGCCCGAGTGTCTTGTGAGAATTTTGACTGAGTAAGGCCGGGGGCCTATGTTGTGAGGAAACACCTGATTGTGACTATGAGGCCGAGGGCCTGAGATTTGTACGCCACGAAGTGGCTTGTTTATATGAGGCCGAGAGCCTAGTGATGATGTCACGAGTTGGCTTGATATTGCGCTTGGGCCGGAAGGGGCCCCTCCAGGAGTCTGCACACCTCTAGTGAGCGCGAGTACCCATTGTGATGTGAGATATAGCCCGAGGGGCTGGTTATTGTTCCATGTGTTGCCCGATGGGCTGATTCTATTGGTATTGTTCCCGAGGGGCATTTCTTTATGTGTTTACCTTTTCTAGTTGCCTGTCTTTTATTTGCTTAATTGTTTAAAAAGGGATTTTAAGACGTTTAAACTGAACTAAAGTGACTTTGCATAATTTCACTGTTTCATGACTTTTTACTGGTTTTTACTGCTTCCTTATAGCCTATGATGTGCCTTACGTGATTTCTTATTTCTTAGTCTTTATTTATGATTATTACTCACTGAGTTAGAGTACTCACTTTACTCCCTACACTCCATGTGCAGATTCAGGCGCTGCTGATCCTGCTTGCGAAGGTTGAGAGCTCCCGACAGATTTCAGAGTTCACGAGGTAGCTGCTCGGCGTTCGCAGCCCCGTGCTTCTCCCCCTTTATCTCATTTCCTTTCTCTTGTTAGTGATTCTGTAATAGCTTTGTAGACTCTTCAGACTTGTAGTATATTGATAGATGCTCATGACTGGTGACACCCTAGTATTGGGCTGTGTTGGTTTTATTTCTGCAAATTTTACTGTTCACTGCTTATTTTGGGATTTTATCATGTTTAAGACTTAATACTTATTATTTTAATTGCTTAAAATTGAAGTGGGAATGTGTCGACTAGCCTTGTCTTCACGAGAGGCGCCATCACGATCGGGTCAGGGTTTAGGGTCGTGACATCTTAAACCTCCTTTTTACCTCACCTTGATTTGCGTGCGTGGTCCAAACCTATATCCAGACTTTTATGGGAAAATGTGAGAAATCGAAATTTCTAGAGTTAAAATTTGATTTTGGTTGACTTTTGTCAATATTTTGAGCAAGCAGACCCGAATCTGTGTTCCGACGATCCCGGGAGGTCCATAGTAAAATATGGGACTTGGGTGTATGCTCGGAAATGAATTCCGAGGTCCCAAGCCTAGAAATCAATTTTTGAAAGAAATTATTTTGCTGAATTATCTATGAAATAAAGAAAAGAATTAATAGTTGAAACCATTGGTATCATGCTCGTATTTTAGTTCCGGAACCCAGTACAAACTTGTTATAGTATTTAAATGGTAACTGTGCAATTTGGTGGAAAATGGAGTTTATTAGACGTGATTTGGACTTCCAGTTGAAGAATTATGAACTTTAAGTGTTCTTGGTGAAAATGATGAGTTTTGAGGTTTAATTCATGGTTTTACATGTTATTTTCATAATTTTATTGTACGAGCAAGTCCGTATGATATTTTTAGGTTGATGTGCATGTTTGATTTGGAGCCCCGAGGGCTCGGGTGAGTTTTGGATAGGCCACGGAGTGAAATTGGGACTTCGGGAATTGCAGGTTTTTAGCTGGTATGTTGCAGGTTTGCAGACTTCACATTTGCAAAGCCTAGTCGCAAATGTGAAAAATTTGCCGCAAATGCGAAGAGACCTAGTCTGCCTTGGGGTCACAAATGTGAAAGGCCAATCGCAAATGCGAAGTGACCTGGAATCCCTTAGTGTCACAATTGCGACAATTCCATCGCAAAAGAGAATTTGCAAATGCGAACTTTTGTCGCAAATGCGAGAATAGGCAATTTTGACATCTGTGACCTGCAAATTTATAACTTAGCTGAAAATCTTCTATTTTTCAAACCCTTTAAAAACCAAAATACTCTTGGGCGATTTTTTAAAGACAAGTACTCTTCCAAATCGATTGTAAGTCATTTTTAACTTGATGAAACTTAAACATCTTTTCTCATAATTGCAACTCAAAATCAAAGGTTTTCATGGGAGAAATTAGGTGTTTTGGGTAGAACCTAGGTTTTTCAAATTTTGGGAATTTGGACCTCGATTTGAGGTCCGATTTAAATTTTTTTTATATATTTGGGTTTGTGCGGTATGGGTAATCGGGTTTTGGTTCGAACCTCGGGTTTTGACCATGTGGGCCCGAGGGCGATCTTTGACTTTTTGGGAAAAACTTTAGAAAACCTATTTTCATGCATTGAAATTGATTCATTTAGCATTTATTGATATAGTTAAGTAACTTGTGGCTAGATACGAGCGAACTGGTGGTGGAATCAAGGGGTAAAGGGAAAGCTAAGACTTGAATTGTGTTCGTGGCATCGAGGTAAGTGTTTGGTCTAACCTTAACTTGAAGGATTAGAAGTTGAGTCCTATTTGCTATGTGTTATTTGTTGAGTACGAAGTATAGGCATGGTGACGAGTATCTATACATTGGTGTCAAGCATGTCCGTGAGTCTTATATTATGATTATTATGACTCTGTTTGTATTGTTCATGCCTTTTGTGATGATTTCTATTGTTGAGTAAAGTTTGTGGAAGTAATAGTGGTATTTGAGTATTGAAGAGCGTTGGCTCAAGTTGTATAATGAATTATGGAAGTATAATTGGCATTTGAACCTTACATATCATTGGCTCAAGTTGTGAAGTAAAAGTGAAAAAGAGAAGAGAATTATTATATTGTCTCCCTAACCGGGATGTTGTTGCTTTTAATGCTATCTCCCTTGCCGGAACGTTGATGCTTTTGATATTGTTCCCTTGCCGAGATTTGATTGTTGAACTATTGTTCACTTGCAAGAATTTTATCATAATTTTATTTAATTCCTTGCCCTATTGCTTGTGATTGTTGTCTGGGTGATGAAGAGTGTTAAAGCACGAAGGGTGATGCCGTGTATGATTTTGTGAGGAAGAGTGTAAAGCACGAAGGGTGATGCCATCGCACAATGTATAATTCCATGTTGATTATATTGATTTTTTGGTAAGGATGAGAGTAAAAGCACGAAGGGTGATGCCGTGCACTTGTTTGATTTCCAATTCTTGTTGATAATTGAGATATGGTGTTCCTTGTATTTACTTGTTGTCTTTCTATTTTTAATTGATGTTTTCTCGCAGTATGTTTCCCCCTCCCTGATAACTAGGGATTTTGATATATTTTATACTCTTTCATGCTAAAGTTTTGATTAGAAATGTGTACAAAATAATCCCAAAAAGGCTCACAAGTTCTGCTTGATTGCAGGTTTGATCAACAAGGTGATAAAATGTCAAAGATCAGCTCAAAAAGGAGTGAAACTTGCACAAGTATCAAGACAAGACAAGCTCAGGCAAAACAGGGCCAGTGCGGCCACACACTATTCTGTGTGGTCCGCACAAGCGAGGTTCAGAGAGGTTGTTATTTAGGCAAAAAGGCAATGCAGTTGCACGAGGTTTTGTGCGGTTTGCACTGGGATCAATGTAGCCACACTTGATTTCGTGCGGTCCACAGAGCCAAGATTCAGAGAGTTGCCAAATCCAAGTTTAAAGCCCAATGCAGTCCGCGCTCCATTTCATGCGGACCGCACTAGAAGCCATCGCGGCCGCACTCGATTCTATGCGGTCTGCATTGCCCGAGTTCAGAGAGTCGTTTATTCAAGTTCAGAGCCCTAGTGCGGCCGCACGTGATTTTGTGCGGTCCGCACTAACCCCGTAGGGGTATTTTTGTCCAGATTTTTTTCAGCTTAGTATAAATAGCTTCTTTTCCCATTTTTAGGTCATCAGATAGTTTTTGTACTGGGTTGCGCTCGTGACTTCGATATTTTTAGCTGTTTTGAGTAATTTTAGCTTCATTTCAGTATTGAATCTTCTAGTTTAATTTAGTAATTAATTAATATGAGTTTTGCTTCATCTATTTCTTTGTTTTCTTCTCTATTTATGAGTAGCTAGACCCATAAGCTAGGGTTGTGGCTCAACCCTAGTGTGGGTAATTGATGGGTCTTGTGTTTTAAGGCTTGATTGGCTATGGGTATTTGATATTTGGACTAATTTCATGTTTAATTGCTGAATTAATGGTTGCAAACACTAGTTTGTGTATAGTTAACTTTGGCTCTTCTTGAGAAAGAGAACCTAAGTCTCTGAAATTGTTCCAACAAGGAATTGGGATGTACTCAAGAGATTGATAGCCCCAATTTAAGGGTTAAACCTAGAGATAGTAATACCCGACTTCAACCTTAATTGCTTGTGTAAATTTGCATACCCAATTGGTCTTGAGAAAGTCAATTCGGGCAAAATCATTCTAACTACCGAGAGGTGTAGAGTGAGTAGAATTGTGCAATGGTTATATTATACTTCCCAAATGTGACAATCTAGCTTTAGACCCAAGTATCCGTCAATTGACCACCTAGGCGAAAGTCACTACCATAGTGCCTTTTAATTATTTAAACAACCGGCAATAGTTTAATCTTAGCTTATTTTAGTTTAATTAAGCATTGTAGTTTTATATAATTAGAAGTAAAACAAAAACCCAAAAATATTTAGAAGTGCAATTTGGATCAAATACACAACTCCGCTTTAGATAGACACCGACTCCAACTTCTAGTTCCCTGTGGAAATCGATCCTGACCTTAATCGGGTAAAAACTGCTTTGACCTCTCTCGCTACTCAATAGTAGTGTAGGGTTGGCCACGATCACTTTTTGGCACTGTTGTCGAGAAGCTAACGGTTTTGGCTAGCTATCTAAATAGATTTGTGTATTGTTCTTCTTTCCTTCTTTGTTATTAACTTGTTTGTATCACAACTTCAGGTACAAAATGGCAGAGAATGTTAATGACCCTCTTGGAAATGTGATTACGGGGGAGGAGGTAGATGATGTTGAAAATGAGGAGGTGCCTCTTATACCTCGAGGACAACGTAGAGGTTGCCGGGCCAATGCTAATGCCAATGATAATATTCTAAACCCTCCTCTACCACCTCCAAGAGTGGATCCTAGAGTGCTTCCGAACCAAGGCTATGCAAGTGATATTGTCCCACCCCGAATTCGGGCGGGCAATTTTCAAATAACCAATGTGATGTTGGCTTTGCTAGAGCATCATGGGTATTTCACAGGCGCTGCAAATCAAAATGCTTACTAACATCTCAAGGGGTTCGTGGATACATGTTGGGGGAGCAAGCAAACTAATGTGTCCGAGGATGCTCTCCGGTTGAGACTCTTCCCATTTTCACTTAGAGGGAAATCACTTGATTGGATTGAGCGACTTCCCAACCACTCCATCACTACTTGGGATGAGTTGGAGGATAAGTTCATTATGAAATTTTTCTCACCGGTGCATATGGCTGCATTGAGAGATGAGATCTTGGTGTTCAAGCAAGAGCCCACGGAACCTTTGCATGAGATTTGGGAGCGCTATAGAACAATAGTGAAGGAATGCCCCAACAATTATATGACCGAGGCTATGATCCAACAAACCTTCTACCAGTGCATTAATACAATAAACCAATGCATAGTGAACCAACTTGCTGGGGGTAACTTTATGAAGCTGGCTTATGATGAGGCTTGCGACATTCTTGATGAGATGGCTAACACTTCTTCTGCGTGACAAAGTAGATCCAACGTGCCCCAGGGTGACCCCATGGTCACTGATTTGCACAAGGAGTTACATGATCATAGTCAGGTTATAGCTAAGTTGACAACTACCATGAACCAACTAGCAAAGGCACAATTGCAACAAGTTCAAATCCTCGCCAAGTGAATGCCATGGAGGGTGTTAACATGCTTGTCAACAAAAGAAGACAAAGAGGTCAATAGAACCAAGGGAATTCGGAGCAATTTGACAATATTTATGGTGGATTTCAAGATGATTGTTTTGATGGACAAAGTGAAGAGGTGCAATACGTGAGTAATTATCAAGGCCAAAGGGGCAATTCTTCAAACCATCAACAATGGAGATCCCAAGACAATTGGGGCAATCAACAACAACAAGGCAATGGTAATTGGGGGAATAACAACCAAAACTCCAACGGGGGCAATCAGAACAAAAATCAAAACAATCAAAACAATCATGGAAATCAGAATGGTAACAACAATTGGGGTGGTAACAACAATCAAGGTGGATGGAATAATGGAAACCAAGGAAATCGGGGACAAGGCTTTTAAAGGCTCCCAATGTACCAACAACCGAACAATCCACCTCCATTTCCATCTCAAGGTCCCAGTTCTTCTAGCAATGATATGGGGAGAATTGAATGATATTCGAACAGATGATGAAAAAGAGTGCGGATTCCGATGCTTAGTTGTCTTCCCACAATACCTCGATTTGGAATTTGGAGGTTCAGTTGGGCCAAATCTCACAGTACTTGAATACTCGCCCTAAGGGTGCTCTACCAAGTGATACGGTAGTGAACTCGAAGGGTGGGAACAATCATGTTATGGTGGTGACTACAAGGAGTGGACAAGGCGGTGATGTGAATACCTCCAAACAAAAGCAAGTTTTGAGTGATGATGTTGAGTTGCAAGAAGATGAAATTTCTTTGGTGGCTGAAAATGTGATTGATGACAATGTGAATGAAGAAGTGAGGATTGATATTCAAGATGCTTAGGTGGAAACTCAAAATGATGTGAACCCGTCTAGGGAACACATAATAGACATACCAGAACCGGTTGTGCCTAAAGCCAAGGCTCCTTTGCCAAGGCCACCTCCACCTTATCCTCAAAGGCTCGCGAAGCAGAAAAATAAGAATCAGTTTAAAAAGTTCATTGACATGAGAAGAGCTTATCCATTAATATGCCTTTGGTGGAGGCTCTTGAACAAATGTCGGGCTATGCTAAATTCATGAAGGACTTGGTGACAGAGAAGCGATCTATGGATTGTGAAATTATAAAGATGACTCACCAAGTTAGTGCAATACTGCATTCAATGGCCTCGAAGCTTGAAGATCCCGGTGCTTACACCATTCCTTGCACCATTAGGAGTGCAGATTTTACTAAGGCTCTATATGATTTGGGGGCTAGTATCAATTTGATGCCCTACTCAGTTTTCAAGACTTTGGATATTGGGCAACCTAGGCCAACTTCCATGAGATTGCAAATGGCGGATAGAATGATGAAGAGACCATTGGGTATTATTGATGATGTGCTTGTCCGGGTGGACAAATTTATCTTGCCAGCTGACTTTGTGATCTTGGATTGTGAGGTGGATTATGAAGTTCCTATCATTTTGGGGAGACCTTTCCTTGATACAGGGAAGGCCTTAGTTGATGTGGAAGCTGGGGAACTCACCTTCCGGGTGGGTGATGAAAAAGTGGTCGTTCATGTTTGCAAATCAATGAAGCAGCCCAATAGTTCCGAGGTGTGCTCTTTTGTGAACCTCATCACAGTAATGATAGTTGATGACACCAGTGCAATGATTAATGTGGAGGATCCATTGAAGGCCGTATTGTTGAATCTTGATGTCAATGATGATGAGGGTTGAGTGGAGTGCGTGAATGCTTTACATGGAATGGGCTCTTACTCTTATGAGCCTAGGAAATTATCTTTGGACCTCGAGAATAGGAAGACTCCACCAACAAAACCTTCAATTGAGGAGCCTCCGGTGTTGAATTGAAACCACTGCCTCCATTGAGGTATGAGTTCTTAGGCTCAAATTCTACTTTGTCAGTTATTATTTCCTCTTGTTTTATTAACATGCAGGTTGATGCCATATTGGCGGTGCTTCAAAAGTGGAAAAAGGCAATTGGATGGAATTTAGCAGATATTCGGGGGATAAGCCCCGCATTCTATATGCACAAGATTATTCTGGAAGATGATGCAATGCCCTACTTGGAACATCAAAGGAGGTTGAATGAGGCAATGCAAGAAGTTGTGAAAAAGGAGGTGATCAAGTAGTTGGATGCTGGGGTTGTGTACCCCATCTCTGATAGCTCTTGGACTTCACCGGTGCAATGTGTACCGAATAAGGGTGGCATGACCATGGTTGCAAATTCACAAAATGAGTTGATTCCTACCAGAACCGTCATCGGTTGAAGGTTATGCATGGACTACCGCAAGTTGAATAAAGTGACCCACAAGGGTCACTTTCCTTTACCTTTTCTTGATCAGATGTTAGACCGACGTGCTGGGTGTGCTTTCTACTGTTTCTTGGATGGGTATTTTGGGTACAACCAAATCTTGATTGCTTCGGAAGATCAGGAGAAGACCACATTCACTTGTCCATATGACACCTTTGCTTTCTCTAGGATGCCTTTTGGGTTATGTAATGCACCGGCTACATTCCAGCAGTGTATGATGGCCATTTTCATCGATATGGTGGAAGACATTTTGGAGGTGTTCATGGACGACTTCAGTGTTGTGGGAGACTTATTTGATGAATGCTTAAAGAATCTTGATGGAGTTTTGTCCCGTTGTGAAGAAACCAATCTTGTTCTCAATTGGGAGAAATGCCACTTTATGGTGGAAGATGGCATAGTTCTTGGGCATAAAATTTCAAAGCATGGTATTGAGGTAGACAAAGCAAAAATTGATGTAATTTCAAGGCTCCCTCCCTTACATCTGTCAAGGGAGTTCGAAGTTTTCTTGGGCATGCGGGGTTCTACCAGAGGTTTATCAAAGACTTTTCGAAGGTGGTGAATCCCTTGTGCAAGTTGTTGGAAAAAGATGCTAAGTTCGTGTTTGATGAAAAATGTATGCAAGCCTTTGAACTTCTCAAGCATAAGTTGATCACCACTCCTATCATTACCGCACCTAATTGGAGCTTACCCTTTGAGCTCATATGTGATGCGAGCGATATTGCGGTTGGGACGCTTTTGGGTCAAAGAGTGAACAAAATATTTCATCCTTTGTACTATGCGAGCAAGACAATGAATGATGCTCAAGTGAACTACACGGTGACCGAGAAAGAACTTTTGGCTATTGTGTTCGCAATGGAAAAATTTCGGCCGTATCTTATGGGTGCTAAGGTTACTATTCATACCGACCATGCCACACTCCGATACTTGATGACGAAGAAGGATTCCAAAGCTAGACTGATGCGATGGGTCTTGTCACTTCAAGAGTTTGATTTGGAATTGTGGACAGGAAGGGTAGTGAAAACTAAGTGGCGGAACACTTGTCCCGCTTGGAGGAGGAGGGGAGGCCTCGTGATGGCCTAAAGATCAATGATTCATTTCCCGACAAAAAACTCCTTTCGGTGTCGATGAATGATATGCCATGGTTTGCGGATGTTGCTAATTTCCTTGTGAATGGTATTATCCCGTGTCAGCTCTCTTCTAACCAAAGGAAGAAGCTCAAGCAGGATATTTTGGATTTCTATTGGGATGAGCCGTACTTGTTCAAGATTTGCACGGATGGTGTGATTCGAAGGTGTGTCCCGGAGGAAAAGCAATTGAGTATCTTGGAGGCTTGTCATTCCTCTCCCTATGGTGGCCATCATGGCAGGGCGAGGACAACTTCCAAAGTTTTTAGTTGTGGGTTTTATTGGCCAACTTTGTACAAAGATGCAAGTGAACGTGTGAAGAGGTGTGACGAATGTCAAAGAGCGGGTGGAATTTCGAAGAAAGATGAGATGCCTCTCAATACGATTCTTCAGGTTTATATTTTTGATGTATGAGGCATTGATTTTATGGGCCTATTTGTTGTGGGAACACATACATTCTTGTGGCGGTCGACTATGTCTTAAAGTGGGTTGAAGTCGCGGCTTTGCCCAACAATGAGGCCTGAAGTGTTGTTGCATTTCTCAAGAAGAGCATTTTACAAGGTTTGGTACTCCTCGTGCAATCATAAGTGATGGGGGGTGTCTTATTTTTGCAATAGGGCTTTTGACACTTTGCTTGTAATGTATGGTGTCGATCACAAGGTTTCTACTCCCTATCATCCTCAAGCGAGTGGTCAAGTTGAAGTCTCCAATAGGGAAATCAAGAGCATATTGTCAAAGACGGTCAATGCAAATAGGACCGATTGGTCAAAGAAGTTGGATGGCGCTCTATGGGCTTATAGGACTGCTTACAAGACTCCGATTGGTATGTCTATATATCGGTTGGTGTTTGGGAAAGCTTGCCATCTACTGGTTGAGTTAGAGCACAAGGCCATGTGGGCTTTGAAGAAGCTAAATCTTGAATGGGATGTTGCAGCCAATCTTCGTGTGGAACAACTTAATGAACTTGATGAATTTCGATTCTATGCCTATTCCAGTTCTTCCTTGTACAAGGACAAGATGAAGTACCTTCATGATAAATATGCTCGTAGCAAGGAGTTTAAAGTGGGTGATTTGATTCTCTTGTTCAACTCTCGGTTATGTCTGTTTCTAGGAAAACTTAAGTCAAAATGGAGTGGACCTTTTGAAGTGGTGTGTGTGACCCAGTTTGGTGCACTTGATTTAAAGAACAAAAATGGGGAAGTTTTCAGAGTGAATGGGCATAGGGTCAAGCACTACTTGGAAAAAATTGATGACAACCACATGGTGGCACTTCTTCATCTCAAATAATTTGATGGTAACCTGCGTCGTGCCGCGACGTTAAATCAGGCGCTTCTTGGGAGACAACCCATGTGTTCTTCTTCTTATTTTTCTTTGATTTTCATTATAGGATAAGATTTATTTTTTGAGAGACTGGTTGTGAGATGTTATAGGTTTGTGTTGATGTAGTGCAAGACAAAGTGGAAAAATAAATGTCAAGTCTCTGAAGTTTGCAATGCGGACCGCACTACATTTTGTGCAGCCGCAGAGAACCTAATGCCGGGGGCACAAACTTAGTGCGGACTGCACTGATAAAAGAGTAAAAGACCTGCTCTCTAAAGTTTACCACTGCGGCCGCATTGCATTTAGTGCGGTCCGCGGTGGTCCACTACGGCCACAATGCATTTGTGCGGACCACAGTGGCTGCCTTGTCTGAATCTTGTGACTTTAAGCAGTGCAGACCGCATTTCCATTTTGTGCAGTCCGCATTGGGGTAGGTAAGCTGGGCCTCAAGACATTTTCTATAAATATTACCTGAGGCCCAACATTTGAACTTTTTGATCCTTTTGCTCTCAGAACTCATAAAATCACTGTTCATTATCCCTATTGCTCGTAATTAACTGCTAGGAATCGTTAATCTTTAGCTCTTCTCACAACTGATAACTTTAACTTCTTTTTAATTGTTGTAATTTTGTTATTTTCTTTTAATTTTTGTTTTTCTTGTTCTTCTTCTTGCCATACCCTTATTTCTTTAAGTAATGTAGACTAGGGTTAGTAAATTCTTGTTTATTGTTAGATTATGTAGTTAAAAACACTAGGCAAACACTTAGGGATCTTTCTTAGGTGTAAAATTGGAGTAAAAATCAAATTATCTTGAACCCTAAGTTAGTGTTGTGACTGGGCACTCAATGCGGACCGCGGTGGAAATTGTGCGGTCTGCGGTGCTCTTGTGTGGTCCACAATGGAAATTTGTGCGGACCGTATTGCTACAAGTCCTGGAATCTGATCATTGAGGATCGCGGTCGCATTGCATTTTGTGCGGTCCGCGGTGCCTCAATACGGACCACATTGGCTTTTTGTGCGGTCCGTGAAGCGATTATTCAGAGAGTGGGTAGTCTCACCCCCACCTCTGTGCTGACCGCATTGGCATTTTGTGCGATCTACATTGGCCTCAATGCGACCGCACAACATTTTGTGCAGTCCACACTGTGCAACATTTTATTTCCTGCAACTGTGAACTTCACTGTCTTTCTGGATACTAACAAGCATAATGTCACGACCCTAACCCCGAACTCGGTCGTGATGGCGCCTTTCGTAAAGACAAGGCCAGCTAGACCAAAACAGAACACCTCATTTAAACAGTTAAATACCATAAATAATTCTAAAATATGATATAATCACCATAATTTGCGGAAGTAACGATAACAAAAGTAGAAACTATCCCGACACAGCCCAAACCGGGGTGTCATAAGTCATGAGCAACTCATAAATCCGGATACCGATCTACTAGATACGAAATCCGATACAAAATTTCAAGGACATGAAAATAGTAAGATAAGGGAGGCACGGGGGCGCGGACGCCAACAGCTACCTCGTAGTCTTTGAAAATACTGCCTGGAATGGGAGGATCAACACTCAGGAGCGGACTCTGCGATGCCTAAATCTGTATACACGGCGCAGAGAGTAACGTGAGTACTCCGACTCAGTGAGTAATAATCACAAATAATGGCTGAAAGCAAGAAAACACGTAAAGGCACAAAGCAATTCTATATCAAGCAGTGAAAAACACTTAAAGTAGTAAATCAGTGAAGAAGTCAAGTGAAATCTCTTTAAATCAGGTAAAACGGTAATTTAGCAGGTAAATAACAAGTATAAATCCACCCCTCGAGCACAATGTCAATCACTCAGAACAGTATCAGCTCTTCGTGCTCAGTCTCATCACTTAGTGCTCATTCTCAACTCTCGACCCATATATCTCTCATAATAACAGAAATCAGAATAACCGCTACGGCGTGCAGCCCGATTCGTACATCACTGCAGTGTGCAGGCCGATCCATATAGATATTCGACTGCACTCACTGGGGGTGTGCAAAATCCGGAGGGGCTCCTACAACCCAAGCACTATATTGCTGCGGCATGCAGCCCGATCCATAACATATATAATATCCTCACCATTGGGTTCTCAACCCCTCTCATTCATTAATCTCACAGCCTCTCGGGCACAATAATAGAAGATAGGGATCCCAGCCCACAAATTCCTCTCATTTAGGAATATTATGATAAAACCGGCTCGAATCGTTTAAAACAGAGAGAAACATGACCGAGGATATGATTTTTAACAAGTATAGTGAGGAAACTCAGTCAAAATCCCCGAAAGGTTCAAATAGTTGGCACGAAGCCCAAATATGGCAATTAACCCCAAATCATGATGATAACAAATAAGTTTCAGTCAAATACGCGGTAAAATCATCAGTCGAGACAGACCAAGTCTCAATCCCCAGTAGTAAAAGGCCCCACGCTCATCATCGAGCACGTGTCTCACCTCAATATAGCACTATGATGTGCAATCCGTGGTTTCAAACCCTCAGAGCATTATTTACAATCGTTACTCACCTCGAACTGGCTAAATCTCTAACTTGCGACGCCTTTGCCCCTCGAATCGGCCTCCACGCGCGTCGAATCTATCCAAAATCAGAATGAATACATCGTAATAGGCTAAGGGAACAAAGCCCAAGCGAAAACAATCGAATTACCACAAAATTCTAGAATTTGGTCAAACCTGACCCCCGGGCCCAAATCTCGGAATTTGACAAAATTCACAAAACTAGAATCTTTATACTCTCACGAGTCTAACCATATGAAAATTATCCAATTCTGATACCATTTGGTCCTTCCAATCATCATTTTATATTTTTGAAAGATTTCACAATTTTCTTCCTAAATTCCATCCCAAATCACGAATTAAATGATGAATTCAATGATAGATTCATGTACTCTAGCCAAATCTGAGTTAGAATCACTTACCCCGATGAATTTCTTGAAAAACCTTCGAAAAATCGCCAAAATTCGTGCTCTGTAGGTCAAAATATCAAATAAAACCCAAAACCTCATATTTATAGAGTACCCCACAGATCTCCACCTCCGCGGTCCGCACTAAAACGACCGCGGTCCACAAAAAACCAGTACGGTCCGCACAGGCTTTCCTATGCAGTGATAGGCTTTAGTATTTTGGCCATAACTTTCGCTACAGATGTCCAAATTATGATATATTTACTTTCTGGAAACTAGACACGAAGTGCTACAACTTTCGTTTTTGAATCATCTCGAAATTCCTTATAGAGCAAAAGATATGGGGCTTCCGATGTAGGACCAGTGAAATGTTCCCCACCGCGGCCACATAGCATTTTGTGCGGTCCGCACAACAGCTACAACGGCCGCACTTCATTTTGTGCGGTCCGCACAGCACATACCGCGGGCGCACTCCTTTTTGTGCGGACCGCGTGGGTGGGTTCCGAGGCATGCAACCCTTCTGGACCTGCTATAACTATGATTTTCGGCCTAAAACATCCCGGAACTCCCGGAATTTCAAACCAATTGTGCCAACACATCCCATGACACCGTTCAATCTTATTCAAAACTCCAAAACGCTCATTACAACATCAATCACCAATTTAACATAGGATTCAAGCCTAAGAACTCCAAAAATTCTTAAATTATGCTTTCGATCAAAAAGTCTATCAAATCTCGTCCGAATGACCTAAAATTTTGCACACACATCCAAAATGACACAACAAAGTCACTGTCACTCTCGGAATGCCATTCCAACCCCTATATCAAGAGCTTGCCTATCAACTGGAACTGCCAAAATATCAACTTCGCCAATTTAAGCCTAAATCTTCTCTACAAATCCAAAAACCATTCCGATCGCGCTCCTAAGTCACAAATCACCTCCCGAAGCTAATCGAACCATCGGAACTCACTTCCGAGACTTCTAACACATAATTCAATATCCAGTTGACTTTTCCAACTTAAGCCTTCTTAAAAGAAACTAAGTGTCTCATTTCTTACCAAATGCTCTCCGAACTCGAACTAATCAACCCAATCACATAAAACACAGATAACGAAGCATAAAGAAGCTAAAATAGGGGAAAACGAAGCGGTAACTCATGAGACGACTGGCCGGGTCGTCAAATCCTCCCCAACTTTAACAAACATTCGTCCTTGAATGAGTCAAAAAATATACCTGAAGCCTCAAACAGGTGAGGATATCTGCTCCGCATCTCCCGCTCGGTCTCCCAGGTAGCCTCCTCCATGGGCCGACCTCTCCACTGCACTTTCACTGAAGCTATATCCTTTGACCTCAACTTTCGAACCTGACGACCCAAAATTGCTACTGGCTCCATATCATAGGTCAAATCATCATCCAACTGAACCGTGTTGAAGTCCAAAACATGAGACGGATCCCTAATATACTTCCTGAGCATAGAAACATGAAATACCGGATGCACACTCGACAGGCTGGGTGGCAAAGCAAGCTCATAAACCACCTCCCCAATCCTCCGAAGCACCTCAAAAGGCCCAATGAACCGCGGACTCAACTTTCCTTTCTTCCCAAATCTCATAACACCCTTCATGGGCGAAACCTTCAGCAAGAACTTCTCACCAACCATGCAGGACACATTTCGAACCTTCCAGTCCGCATAACTCTTCTGTCGCGACTGCGCTGTACAAAGCCTCTCCTGAATCACCTTCACCTTCTCTAAGGCATCCTGAACCAAATCTGTCCCCAATAGCCTAGCCTCACTGGGCTCGAACCAACCAACTGGAGATCTACACCACCTCCCATACAAAGGCTCATATGGAGCCATCTGAATACTCGACTGGTAGCTGTTGTTGTAAGCAAATTCTATAAGCGGCAGAAACTTATCCCATGAACCTCCAAAATCTATAACACAAGCAAGCAACATGTCCTCCAATATCTAAATAGTACACTCGAACTGCCCGTCCGTCTGAGGGTGAAATATTATGCTCAACTCCACTTGAGTACCCAACTCTCGCTAAACAGACTTCCAAAACTGGGAAGTAAACTGAGTACCCCGATCTGAAATGATAGAAACTGGAACACCATGCAGCCGAACAAATTCTCGAATATATAACTCTGCTAACCGCTCTGAAGAATAGGTAGTACAGATAGGAATGAAGTGCACAGACTTGGTCAGCCGATCCACAGTCACCCAAATAGCATCAAACTTCTTCAAAGTCCATGGAAGTCCCACAACAAAGTCCATAGTGATCCTCTCCCACTTCCACTCAGGAATAACCATCTGCTGAAGTAAGCTACTCGGTCTCTGATGCTCATATTTCACCTGCTGACAATTGAGACACCGAGCTACAAATCCCACAATATCTTTCTTCATTCTTCTCCACCAATAGTGCTGCCTCAAATCTTGGTACATCTTCACGACACCTGGATGAATAGAATACCGCGAGCTATGGGCCTCCTCCAGAATCAACTCTCTTAGCCCATCCACATTGGGCACACAAATATGGCCCTGCATCCTCAACACCCCATCATCACTGATGGTCACATCTCTGGCATCATCATGCTAAACTATATCTTTAAGGACAAGCAAATGCGGGTCATCATACTGGCGCTCTTTGATACGATCAAATAAGGAAGACCGAGAAACCACGCAAGCCAACACCCGACTAGGCTACGAAATATCTAACCTCACAAATCGATTGGCCAAGGCCTGAACATCAACTGCAAGGGGTCTCTCCCCAACTGGAATATATGCCAAACTCCCTATACTCACTGCCTTTCGGCTCAAAACATCGGCCACTACATTGGCCTTTCCCGGATGGTATAATATGGTGATATCATAATCCTTAAGCAACTCTAACCATCTTCGTTGCCTCAAATTAAGATCCTTTTGCTTGAACAAATGCTGAAGACTGCGATGATCAGTGAATACCTCACAAGATACGCCATACAAGTAATGCCTCCAAATCTTCAATGCATGAACTATAACAGCCAACTCCAAATCATGAACATGGTAGTTCTTCTCATGGGGATTCAACTGATGAGAAGCATAAGCAATAATTCTACCCTCCTACATCAATACACAACCAATCCCAACTCTCGAAGAATCACAATATCGGTATATAAACCTGAATTTGATGGCAAAACCAATACTGGAGCTGTGGTCAAAGCTGTCTTGAGCCTTTGAAAGCTCTCATCACACTCGTTCGACCATACAAATGGAGCACCCTTCTGAGTCAACTTGGTCAAGGGTGATGCGATCGATGAGAATCCCTGAATAAACCGGCGATAATATCCTACCAACCCAAGAAAGCTATGAATCTTTGTGGCTGAGGACGGTCTAGGCCAACTCTGAACTGCCTCTATCTTCTTTGGATCAACCTTAATACCCTCGCTAGACACCACGTGTCCTAAGAAAGCAACTGAACTGAGCTAAAACTCACACTTGGAGAATTTTGCATAAAGCTTCTCCTCCCTCAATCTCTGCAATAAAACTCGCAAATGCTCCGCGTGCTCCTCCTCACTACGTGAGTACACCAGGATATCATCAATGAATACAATAACGAACGAATCCAGATAAGGCCGAAATACACTGTTCATCAAATGCATAAACGCTGTTGGGGCATTGGTTATCCCGAAAGACATGACAAGAAACTCATAATGACCATATCTAGTCCTGAACGCTGTCTCAAGAATATCTGAATCCCTGATCTTCAACTGGTGATAGACCGAACAGAGATCAATCTTGGAGAACACTCTCGCTCCTTGAAGCTGGTCAAATAGATCATCAATGCGAGGCAAGGGATACTTGTTCTTAATTGTTACCTAGTTCAATTGCCTATAATCAATGCACATTCTCATGGTGCCATCCTTCTTTTTCATAAACAGGACTGGCGCACCCTAATGTGACACACTAGGCCGAATGAACCCCTTATCTAGGAGTCCCTAAAGTTGCTCCTTCAATTTTTTCAACTCTACTAGTGCCATACGATACGGCGGAATAGAAATAGGTTGAGTGCCCGGCACCAGGTCAATACCAAAATCAATATCCCTATCCGATGGCATGCTCGGTAGGTCTACAGGAAATACATCGGGAAAATCCCTCACAACTAGAACATAATCAATGCTAGGAGTCTCAGCTCCCACATCCCTCACAAACGCTAAATATGAAAGGCAACCCTTCCCAACCATACACTGGGCCTTCAAAAAAGATATCACTCTACTAGGAACATAATCATTCACACCACACCACTCGATTCGCGGTACACCCGGCATAGCCAAAGTGACTGTCTTAGCATGACAGTCTAGAATAGCAAGACACAGAGATAGCTAATCCATGCCTAAAATGACATAAAAATCCACCATGCTCAATACCAATAGATCTACTCGGGTCTCCAGACCCCCAATAGTCACCCTACATGACCGGTACACACGGTCTACAATAACAGTATCACCCACCAGGGTAGATACATGAACAGGTAAAGTAAGAAACTCACAGGGCGTACACAAATAACAAGCAAAGTATGATGACACATAGGAAAAGGTGGAATCCGGATCAAATAATACAGAGGCATCTCTGTTGCAGACTGAAACAATACCTATAATGACAGCATCTGAAACAATAGCATCTGTCCTGCCTGGAATAACATAAAGACGAGCCTGGCCACCGCCTGATCGACCTCCCCCTCTGGGGAGACCCCTGGCTGCCTGACCCCCACCCCTAGCTGTCTGGGCGGGTGGTGAAGTAACTGGCAAAAGTCGAGGGCTGACCCCTCTGCTGAAACTGACTATCATGAAGTCGAGGGCACTGCCTCCTCATATGTCCAAACTCTCCGCACTCATAACAACTACCCGGTGCTGGAAATGGTGACTGAAAGGAACCTCTGGCACCGGAATGACCAGTAAAAGGACCTGGGATGGAAGAACCCTGGACTGATGGGGCACGTGACGAACTCTGGGCTGGTAGGGCACTGAGTGATGACTGGCCCCGCTGGGATCTATGATGACCATGACCCAAAAATGACCCGCAATATTCTGGACGGGTCGACTAAGCGGGCCTGAAAGAACGGCCTCTACCATGCTGGAACTGGCTCCTCGAAGAAGCACTACTATAACTGCCCGATCCTCGAGGCCTCTTAGCCTCTCTCTCCTCTCGATCCTGATGGCGAACCGTCTCAATCTTGCGAGCAATATCAACCACCTCCTCGAACGTAGCACCCAACACCCTCTCTCGGGCCATAAGAATACGGAGATGATAGTTAAGGCCATCAACAAATCTCCTGATCCTCTCACGATTTGTCGGAACCATCCAAACGGCATGACGAGCCAACTCAGAAAACCTTGACTCATACTGTGACACAGTCATATTCCCATGTCGCAACCACTCAAACTGTCTACGCAACTCCTCTCTGTGGGACTGTGGTACATACTTCTCCAAGAAGAGAGTGGAGAACTGCTTCCAAGTAAGGGGTGCCACACCAATTGACCTACGCCTCTCATACGCCTCCCACCAAGTGAAGGCGGCCCTAGAAAACTAAAAAGTAGTAAATGCCACACCACTAGACTCAAGAATCCCTATTGTACGGAGCATCCGCTGACACTTATCCAAAAAACCCTGGGCATCCTCGCCCTCATCACCACTGAATGACGAAGGCTAGAGTCTACCAAACCTCTCAAGATGATGCTGCTCATCATCCGGCATAACTGGCACCACAAACTCCTGAGCTGGTGCACCTGGCTGGGCTTGAGGTGCCCCTGGCGTCTGAAGTCCCTACACTACCTTCTTAGGTGTGTGAGCAACGGGGGTCTAATTGCCTCCCCCGGCTTGTGAAGTAGCTGCTGCTGTAGTGGCTGAAATTGCCTAAGCAAGGCCTCATGAAGACCCAGAATTACGATGGGCACAACTGGTGACTGAACTAGTGATGCTAGAGCATCCATAGCTGTAGCCTGATCTGGAGCTAGGGCAGCTGGTGGATCTACAGGTGCTGCCCTCGCTGCTCTACCTCTGCCACGACCGCATCCACGACCTCTGGTGGTCACAACTGGTGGTACTGGTGGTCGTTCACCTCGTCCGATAGCTCGTGTCCTCACCATATGTGAGAGAATAGGATAACAGAAGTTTAGTACTCGGACCACAAGTTCGCACGACAAGAATTTCAAGAATATGAAGTTTTTTTCATAAAGGTTCTGCAGCCTCTCGAGGATAAATACAAACATCTCCGTTCCGATCCGTGAGACTCTACTAAACCTGCTCATGACTCGTGAGACCTATGTAACCTAGGCTCTGATACCAACTTGTCACGACCCTAACCCCGAACCCGGTCGTGATAGCGCCTCTCGTGAAGACAAGGCCAACCAGACCAAAACAGAACACCTCATTTAAATAGTTAAATACCATAAATAGTTCTAAAACATGATATAATCACCATAATTTGTGGAAGTAACAATAACAACAGTAGAAACCATCCCGACACAGCACAAACCGGGGTGACACAAGTCATGAGCAATTAATAAATCCGGATACCGGTCTACTAGATACAAAATCTGATACAGAAGTTCAAGGACATGAAAATAGTAAGATAAGGGAGGCATAGGGGTTGCGGACGCCAACAACTACCTCGTAGTCTCCAAAAATACTGCCTGGGCTGGGAGGATCAACACTTAGGAGCGGACTCTACGATGCCTGAATCTGCACACATGGTGCATGGAGTAATATGAGTACTTCGACTCAGTGAGTAATAAGCATAAATAATGGTTGAAAGCAGGAAAACACATAAAGGCACAAAGCAATTCTATATCAAGCAATAAAAATCACTTAAACCAATAAATCAGTGAAGAAGTCAAGTGAAATCTCTTTAAATCAGGTAAAACAGTAATTTAGCAGGTAAATAACAAGTAGAAATCCACCCCTCGAGCACAGTGTCAATCACTCAGAACAGTATCAGCTCCTCGGGCTCACTCTCATCACTTAGTGCTCATTCTCAGCTCTCGACCCATATATCTCTCATAATAACAGAAATTAGAATAACCGCTGCGGCGTGCAGCCCGATCCGTACATTGCTGCGGTGTGCAGCCTGATCCATATAGATAGTCGACTGCGCTCACTGGGGATGTGCAGACTCCGGAGGGGCTCCTACAGCCCAAGCACTATATTGCTGCGGCGTGCAGCCCGATCCATATAAGTATTGCTGCGGCGTGCAGCCTGATCCATAACATATATAATATCCTTACTATAGGGTTCTCAACCCTCTCAGTCATTAACCTCACAGCCTCTCGAGCACAATAATAGAAGATAGGGATCTCAACCCACAAATTCCTCTTATTTAGGAATAGTATGATAAAACCGTCTCGAATCATTTAAAACAGAGAGAAACATGACCGAGGATATGATTTTTAACAAGTATAGTGAGGAAAATCAGTCAAAATCCCCGAAAGGTTCAAATAGTTGGCACAAAGCCCAAATATGGCAATTAGCCCCAAATCATGATGATAACAAATAAGTTTCAGTCAAATACACGGTAAAATCATCAGTCGGGACGGACCAAGTCTCAATCCCCAGTAGTAAAAGACCCCACGCTCATCATCGAGCGCGTGTCTCACCTTAATATAGCACTACGATGTACAATCATTACTCACCTCGAATCGGCTAAATCTCTAACTCGCGACGCCTTTGCCCCTCTAATCGGCCTCCACACGCGTCGAATCTATCCAAAATCAGAACGAATACTTCACAATAGGCTAAGGGAACAAAGCCCAAGCGAAAACAATCGAATTATCACAAAATTCTAGAATTTGGTCAAACCCGACTCCCTGGCCCACATCTCGAAATTTGACGAATTCACAAAACTAGAATCCTTATACTCTCACGAGTCTAACCATATGAAAATTATCCAATTCCGATATCATTTGGTCCTTCCAATCATCATTTTATATTTCTGAAAGATTTCACAATTTTCTTCCCAAATTCCATCCCAAATCACGAATTAAATGATGAATTCAATGATAGATTCATGTACTCTAGCCAAATTTGAGTTAGAATCACTTACCCCGATGAATTTCTTGAAAAACCTTCGAAAAATTGCCAAAATCCGAGCTCTGTAGGTCAAAATATCAAATAAAACCCAAAACCTCGTATTTATAGAGTACCCCACAGATCTCCACCTCCGCGGACCTCACAAAATTGACCGCGGTCTGCCCAAAGCCAGTGCGGTCCGCACAAAAACGACCGCGACCACACAGGCTTTTCTCTATAGTGATAGAATTTAGTATTTTGGCCATAACTTTTGCTACAGATGTCCAAATTGCAATATCTTTACTTTTATGGAAACTAGATATGGGCTACAACTTTTGTTTCAGAATCATCTCAAAATTTCTTGTAGATCAAAAGATATGAGCTTCCGAAGTAGGACTAGTGAGATGTTCCCCACCGCGGACACACTTCATTTTGTGCGGTACGCACAACACATACCGCGGGCGCACCCCTTTTTGTGCCGATCACGTGGGTGGGTTCCAAGGCCTGCAACCCTTCTGGACCTGCTACAACTATGATTTTCGGCCTAAAACATCCCGGAACATACCCGGAACTCCCGGAACTTCAAACCAATTGTGCCAACACATCCCATGACACCGTTCAAACTTATTCAAAACTCCGAAATGCTCACAACGACATCAATCACCAATTTAACATAGGATTCAAGCCTAAAAACTCCAAGAACTCTTAAATTATACTTTTGATCAAAAAGTCTATCAAATCTCGTCCGAATGACCTAAAAGTTTGCACACACATCCCAAATAACACAACGAAGCTACTGTCACTCTTAGAATTCCATTTTGACCCCTATATCAAGATCTCGCCTATCAACCGGAACCGCCAAAATATCAACTTCGCCAATTTAAGCCTAAATCTTCTCTACAACTCCAAAACCCATCCGATCGCGTGCCTAAGTCACAAATCACCTCCCGAAGCTAACCGAACCATCAGAACTTACTTTCGAGCCTTCTAACACATAAGTCAATATCCGGTTGACTTTTCCAACTTAAGCCTTCTTAAAAGAGACTAAGTGTCTCATTTCTTACAAAATCCTCTCCGAACTCGAACTAATTAACCCGATCACATAAAACACGGATAATAAAGCGTAAAGAAGCTAAAATAGGGGAAAACGGAGCGGTAACTCATGAGACGACTGGCTGGGTCATCACACGTAATAATTTTTGTTTGCAGATAATGGTGAAAGAAAGAGGCAAGGGTTCTAAACAAGATGGTATATGAGAATCCTCCCGGGGAGGGAAATAGAAGATTGACTCCCCAAGCTCGGCAAAACATTAAAAACATGAGGAAGCTCATTAAAGCTGCTGATAGGGCCATTGACCAGTCTGGGAGTGAGTATGAGCCCTCTCGGAATATATCTTCAAACTCAATCACAGAGTACATCCCTGACTGGCTGGAGAGAAACAGACTAAGAGACAGTCCTCCATTTTCCCCCACTGCCCAAGCGTCAGTACATGTATCTTCTGAGTCATCTAAGGGCTCAGCTGAATGTAGTGGGGATGCATACTCCACCTCTCCCACAACTTCATTATCCGAAGAGGGTGCAATAGGGGAAAATGAGTTAACAAGAGAAGACGAGGTAGTAGGAGAAAGGGGTGAACCTCATGTGGGAGGAATTGCTAGAACTAGAAAACCGTAGGTATGGCTAGCCCGATTTGTGAGCGAGGTATCCTACCATAAATTCAGGGAATGGTAGCCTGTGAGGAAATTGATGCCGGAGAGGAGTTTTGTTGATAGATACCTCTTGCCTCAAAACCCCAATGTGAGAAGACAGTTTAGAGAGAGGGTGGGCTGGGAGTATTTATTAAACAACTGTGAGGATGCAAACGAGCACCTCGTCAAGGAATTCTACACCAATGTTACCCATATCAAGAAAGGCACCAAAATGACCAAGGTGCGCAATTTAAAAGTGTTGTTTGATGGGAAAACAATAAATGACTACTTGGGCTTCGATGAGGAGGATGAGTCACTGTATTTGGCAAAGATGAAATTATGTGAGGAGGTCCGTCCTTGGTTGGCATAGTATTTGGCAATCCCAGGTAATATCCCCGATTGGTTGAATGTGGGAGTGAAAATTTTGAGGAGAAGTTTGAATTTCGAGGCCAACGGGTGGGAAACATTCGTGGGCAGCAGATTGGACCCCACTACTCATGACAACTCACTCCCTCTTTACCGGGTAGTATTGGTAGCATCAATCATGGCGGGGTACACGATTAATGTCGGGAAGGTGATGTCTCGGGTGATTGCACAGGTAGTCAATGAAGGTGATAGAAACTACCCCTTCCCCAGCTTTTTAACCATGTACTTCACGGACCTAAAGGTAAAAAAGCGGCCATTTGATATCAAAGTGAAAGCAAAGGCCACATTCTCATGGTACAACATGCAGGGTGATGACAACCCAAAAAGCAAGAACTACAAGGGAACAACCACTGCTTCAACTGGCCAGTCTGAAGAGCCAATAGTGGTAGTGGCTCCTACTCAGTCTGCTTCCACCTTAGTGGACATTCCCCATGGTCCATCCACTTCAGCAGTTCTAGACATACCACTACCACGACCCACCCAATGACTTCCTACCATCTAAGCCAGGCCCTTCTCAGCACTAACAACTGGATACAGGCAGCTTCCTCTAAGTTGTCTGCCTTTACTACTACAATGGCAGCTCAGTTGGCACCTCCACCTACACATGTCCCACAGTCTATTGAGGACGCCCTCAAAGATATTTTGGAAAACCAGAAGAAAATCCTTGACAATCAGAAAGTTCTTACGGACGCTGTGGATTCTCATGAGAAAGCTCTCAAGGAGCTTGCTAGGGAGGCCAAGAAGATGAGAAAGACTCGGGCTTCCAAGGAGTCCGTGAAAGAGTTGAGGGTTGAGGTTGACAGGTTGAAGGCAGATCATCTGCCTTTGGATTTATTGCTACAGGACCCTGTGCCAGTAGCTCATCCCCAGCTAGAGCAGTCCAGAGGCCTCCCAAGAGGAAGAGGATGATTCCCCGAGCAGATGATGCAGTCATCCAGTTGGCAGACCCACCAGAGACCTCCTCCAATCAGCCACAGAATGCAGCCCATGAGCCTGTCCAGGTCCAGGCCCATGTCCCAGCAGTAGAGCAACATGCCATAGGGAACCAGTCTGAGGTTCCCGAGCATATTGAGGACCCAGGGACCACTCAGGAGCCCATGCAGACAGACGGCCCATAGGGAGTCTCTATATCCTTTTTCCCCTTTTCTTTTTTGTGCTTATTTGGTTTAATTGGCATTGAGGACAATGCCAGCTTTCATTTGAGTGGGTAGACCCTACTTTTATTGATTTGGATGATTGTATATATTTGACAAATTTATATTTTCTTTATTTCTCTTCTTTGGTATGTATATAATTTTAGCATTTCTTTACATTTCTCGTACTTTTTACTTTGGATTTGTATATAAAGTTTATGTTACATTGTATATATTCATCCCCTCTATTGTATATTCGATCAAATCCCCTTTTGTAAATATTCATTTACTTTCTGCATTTTCCTTTTTCGTAATTTCTTACTTATGTTCGTAGTTTCTTTTTTTGAACGTTTGCAATAAACCTTTGGTTTTTTTAATGCCACGGTTCTTTCTAAATGTGGAGTTTGTGTGAACCAGGTGGCTTTTCCCAATGATGGATGGCGTGACAACCTTTTTAAGGGTTTGAGTCCGTTTTTCTTTTTGCTTTTAGTAGTTAGTGGTTAAGGGTACCTCAAGCAAAGATTCACTTGGGCCTAGCACATTTGCCTTTGATCTCATGGTCAAAAATAAATTGTTGTGTTTAGGATGGTGAAAGTCGTGACCTTGAGACTCTTGTGTTGATCGATAATTATCTAGTGGTTTTTCGGGACCATTGTGTGCTCAAATCTTATCTAAGGTCGTTGTGGGCCCCCAACTCTATGTCTTTAGTGATCCCATAGCCTGTGTGGTCAAAAATTGCATTGCAAGTCCAAGTTTCGAGCCATTGGTCTAGAACTTGCCCTGAATGTTTGTTGAGGCAAAATCCTAAGTGAATTTTGACTTGAGACATGATTATAGGCTCTCCTTGACCCAAATGATAGCTTGAACACTTGCCTACCAATCCCTAGTCAATCCATTTGAGCCTTAGACCTTTTTCCTTCAAGAAACATGATACAAGACTTTACCCGTTAGATACCCTCTCTTGACACCCGATCGTTTCTTAGAAAATGGCAAAAGTATAAGTTTGGAGAGAGAGACGAGGATGGAAACAAAGTGGTAAAAAGGTACAAAATGACGAAAAGGAAAGACAATGAAAAAAAAGAAAAACAAAAAGACAAAAAGAATGCTCAATGTAGAATTGAATAAAAAGGGATTCAAGAAAAACAAAGAATGAAAGATGTGGAAAGTTGAGAAAGGAGAAAAGATTTGAAATGTATAAGAAAGAGTGACAGTGTGTCTCTCTAACCCCTTAGAAAGAAGTGAAAAGGCTCAAAAAGTCAAGTGAATTTGTGCCAAAATGAAACAAAAGAAGTGCTTAAGGGAAGATGGAACTTACTTAGACCAAAAATTGCCTACCCGGAACTAAAAGCCTTCACTATGTCTCCACAAAAGCCCTATATGATCTCTAGTTGAAATAAAACTTACATTAGTGGTGACTCATATAAGGGACAAGCATATGGTACTTAGATCCGGACTTGTGACTTTTCCTTGAGAGAGATGAGTGATTTTCCATTAACCTCATTCTGTGTGCTACTATTCTAAAGGCGAGGTTTGCTTAGGGAGGGCTGAGGATGTGTGAGTTTGGGTTCCACAATGACCAAAGTAATATAAAGAGTTCTTTGATGTGTTGAGTCAACTCTTGATGCTATTGTGTCTCACTTAATCCATGGTGTTTAAAAGAGTAAATGTTGTTAATGATTTATTTGTATTGAGGGCAATTGTTAGTCCCAATTGATGCTAGATGAGGTCACTTTAGGACAACTGAATTTTCTTGGATTCTCTTTTAAGGGGTAGGTCTTATTTTGTTTGCTTGAGGACAAGCAAAATCTTAAGTTTGGGGGAGTTGATAACTAGGTATTTTGATACATTTTATACTTCTTCATGCTAAAGTTTTGATTAGAAATGTGTACAAAATAATCCCAAAAAGGCTCACAAGTTGTGCTTGATTGCAGGTTTGATCAACAAGGTGACAAAATGTGAAAGATCAGCTCAAAAAGGAATGAAACTTGCACAAGTATCAAGATAAGACAAGCTCAGGCAAAACAGGGCCAGTGAGGTTCAGAGAGGCTACTATTCAGGCAAAAAGGCAATGCGGCCGCACGAGATTTTGTGCGGTCGGCAGAGCCAAGGTTCAGAGAGTTGCCAATTCCAAGTTTGAAGCCCAATGTGGTCTGCGCTCCATTTCATGCGGACCGCACTAGAATCCATCGTGGCCACACTCGATTTTGTGCGGTCCACATTGCCCGAGTTCAGAGAGTCGTTTATTCAAGTTCAGAGCCCTAGTATAGCCTCATGTGATTTTGTGCGGTCCGCACTAACCCTGTAGGGGTATTTTTGTCCAGATTTTTCAGCTTAGTATAAATAGCTTCTTTTTTCATTTTTAGGTCATCAGATAGTTTTTGTATTGGGTTGCGCTCATGACTTCGATATTTTTAGCTGTTTTGAGTAATTTTAGCTTCATTTCAATATTGAATCTTCTAGTTTAATTTAGTAATTAATTAATGTGAGTTTTTCTTCATCTGTTTCTTTATTTTCTTCTCTATTTATGAGTAGCTAGACCCATAAGCTAGGGTTATGGCTCAACCCTAGTGTGGGTAATTGATGGGTCTTGTGTTTTAAGGCTTAATTGGTTATGGGTGTTTGATATTTGGACTACTTTCATGTTTAATTGTTGAATTAGTGGTTGAAAACGCTAGTTTGTGTTTAGTTGACTTTGGCTCTTCTTGAGAAAGAGAGCCTAAATCTCTGAAATTGTTCCAACAAGGAATTGGTACGTACTCAAGAGATTGATAGCCCCAATTAAAGGATTAAACCTAGAGATAGTAATACCCGACTTGAACCTTAATTGCTTGTGCAAATTTGCATACCCAATTGGTCTTGAGAAAGTCAATTCGGGCAAAATCACTCAAACTACCGAGAGGTGTCTAGTGAGTAGAATCGTGCAATGGTTATATCATACTCCCCAAATGTGACAATCTAGCTTTAGACCCAAGTATCCGTCAATTGACCACCTAGGCGAAAGTCACTACCCTAGTGCCTTTTAATTATTTGAACAACTCGCAATAGTTTAATCTTAGCTTATTTTAGTTTAATTGAGCATTGTAGTTTTATATAATTAGAAGTAAAACAAAAACCCAAAAATATTTAGAAGTGCAATTTGGATCAAATACACAACTCCGCTTTAGATAGACACCCGACTCCAACTTCTAGATCCCTGTGGAAATAGATCCTGACCTTAATCGGGTAAAAGCTGCTTCGACCTCTCTCGCTACTCAATAGTAGTGCAGGGTTGGCCATGATCACTCCCCTCCTTAACTGTACATTCCTGCTTCTATTTTCTGTTGTATATGATTTAACTGCACATGTATATTTGGTAGTCTGGTCCTAGCCTCGTCACTACTTCACCGAGGTTATGCTAGGCACTTACCAGCACATGGAGTCAATTATATTGATACTACACTCTGCACTGTGTAAAAATTCCGGTGCAGCAGCTTTTGGACCTTAACTTGGGTGGCTGCCTTCAGTCCATATGGAGATCCAAGGTAGTCCTGCAGGCGTCCGCAGGCCCTGGCGTCTCCCTCTATCCTTTCTTCCTGTTTTATTTATGTAATTCAGAAACAGTGTTGCATTTACTTTTTTTTGGACCTTGTTTATAGTATTCTTAGATCGTCTGTGAAGTTGTGACACCAGTTCTGGATTGTTTTTGTTTAAGAAATCGTATTGGAATTATTTAAATGGTTTAATTATTTTCTTCCGCTTGTTTAAATTTTGTTGTTTATAAACTGTTGAATCACTTTGCTAAAGGATTGAAATGGAAAAGGGTAATTTGTTCAAACAGTTGGCTTGCCTAGCTTTCACTAGTAGGCGCTATCACAACTCCCAAAGGCGAAAAATTCAGGTCGTGACATAAATAAGCTTTAAATATGATTTTTTTTCTTTATTATATCGGTTTTATTTGTGTTAAATCTGGAACATGATTACACATGAGATTTAATTTAATATGATATATGGAAAGAATGTAAATCATATTGGTTGAATCTTAAATTTGCCTAAAAAGACTTATTCGAATTTAGTCTAGTTTTGGTGATCACCATCTCCAATTGACTTGAAATTCGGTGGGTTCATCGGAGACAACCTGATAAGAAATACTCATTGCTATGCAGAGAATTATGTCATATTTCAAAAGTTCAGGGTCATTTAGATGAGTTTTTTGACAGTTTGGGGGATTAAAATGTGATTTAGATGTGAAAAGTCATTCCTTTTATGTCAGTCTTATTTTATTAAATCTGGAACATGATGACGCATGTTTATTTTACATGAACTGATATATAATTGAAATGTATGCCATGTTTTAAATTCCTAAAAATGCTTAAATGGTAGCTTTTCAAATTTGGTTGTTGTTTTGAAGATCATGACTTTTATGATCTCCAATTGACCTGAAATTTGGTAGGTCTATCGGAAAACCCCGGTAAATAATACTTTTTGTATGCAGTGAATAACATTAATTTAGTGTTTCATGACTGTCTAGATGGGTTTTGAGCATTTTGTGAATTTTGGAACTTAATCCTTAGAGAATATTTCGTGGTTGTGATCAAGTGGTAATAGGAATTAACCCCTATGGTCTCCACTATTCATTTATAGTCAGATAATAAATTTACACGTCGACTTTAGGTCTTTCTCCGTGTCGGATAAATTTTTATGAACTCATTGAGTATAATTACTAGTAGTTGATAACATGTATTGACTCTCCATCTAAGTCCACACGTTGAATCAATTTTGTAATTATAATGCAACCATGATTAAGTGGTGATAGAAATATATTTCTATGGTCTTCCACTATTAATTTCAAGTGAGTGTAAATTTACACGTCGACTTTAGGTCTTCCCCCCATATCGGATAAATTTATTGTAAGCTCACAAGGTGAAATACTAGTTATTGATATCATGTACTTACTCTCCATCTGAGTATACATGTTGGATCAATGGAACTAGAGATATTAGTTATGATATATATAATTGACTAAAAATAACAGTTTGCTCTTCATTTAAGTTGGTTCTGTTTCTTTTTTATTGTATAATTCTTGCATTATATAATATACTTTGCATGAATGACTCTTTTCCCATCGAAACTTGCTACTCAAGATGCATGTATGTATATATATGAATGCAGTCTGAATTTTATTATTCAGTGTTAATTGACTTATTATGATCTATTTAATGTTATATATCTCAACTCCACAATGACTTTATGTAGTTTGTCGTATAACTTATCAAAAATTTCTTTTGGTCTTCATAAGACATTAATTTGATGGATGCATTGTATGTACCATTTGCTATAAGGAATTTAATTCCTATTTTTTTGGAAAAATAAGAGATATATATTTAATTTATTTTAGATTAACGAATGTGTTATTGAGATTCATAAATATTTTATCTCTTAATGTACATGGATGCATGACCTTGTTATTGTTAATGTCGATCTCCTGAGCTGAATAATATTAGTCTATCTTATAAGAGAAAATGTTCTTTAAAGTTTGAGTGAAACTTATCTGTGCACTTCTGTCTAAGTCATATTAATGTGGATATGATTTCAAGTTGGTCAAGGATGAACCTTAAGGTTCATTAAAAGTAGAGGCACTAACAACTTGTGGATCTTGTTTAAAAGGAAATATGACTAAGAGACACTTCTGCTCTAAAGGAAAAAGAGTTGGTGATAAGTTAGAACAAATCTATTTTTGATTGTGATATCCAATATAGGGAGGAGGTGATTTTGATCATTTTTATGACGTTCATAAATGATTATTCAAAATATGAATATATATTTGATGCAGCGTAAGTCTGAATGCTTTGAATAATATCAGGATTTTAAGGTTTGATACAGAGAAGCACCATAAAAATATATTAAATTACTACGACCTGATAGTACGAGGCTAGTACTTCTCTACAAAGTTCATTAGTTACTTATCAAAATAGAAGATTAAATCTCAATTGTCTATATCGGATACTCCATAATAGAGTGGTGTAGTAGAGAGAAGAAATAAGACTTTTATGGAGATGTTTAGATTAATGGTAAGTTATTCAGATTTATTTATTTTTTCATTATGGATATGCCGTAGAAACTGTAATTACATTCTGATTTTAGTTCTTTCTAAATTAGTATCTTGGACCCCATAGAATTGTGGACTTAATGTAAGTCTAGTCTGTGGAGAGTTCGAATATGGAATTGTCCAATATATATACTGAAAGGGAAAACAGATAAGATAAAATCAAGGATGAATGTTTGCGCATTTATTGGATATCCAAGGGAACGAAAGGAGGTTTATTTTGTTTTCCTAAAGAAAAGAAGGTAATTGTTAGCACAAATACTAATTCTCTGTAATTGAATTATTTAATAAACTATGTTCCTAAAAGTAAACTAGTTTTACCGGAACTAAGCAAAGAAATAACAAATGAATAATTTGAAAATTCAAACGATCAAGAACATACAACTCTATTTGTTGGAATTGACGTTCCATTGCCTTTATGTAGTGGGAGAAACGTTAATAGACAAAAAGAAATTTACTACCTCCAAGTAGTGGGAGTGATGTTGAGCAGAGAACACTACATGAAAAAGTCATTAATATTTCAATACCGCAAGGTATTGAAGATAATATTAGTAGTACTTTATCATAATGGGAGAATAGTAAGGAAAATCATAGTTTGGTATGTACTCTTGGGAGAATTCATAACAAGATCCCCGAAGAGCTTAATAGCAAACTAGCTAATTATGACAAAGCACTAATAGACAAAGATTGTATTTGAAAATAACTTGGCAAGTTCCTTTTACCAAAAGCTTATTTGCATATACTTATAATAGTCGTGCAAAAGGATAGTTGTGAAAGTTATATGCATGGTTATGAGTCTAAGTGGGAGATTGTTAGGGTATATACTATTAACCATGCATTTAGACATAGTATATTCTAATAATTGTCATGGTTAAAAGTCTAAGTGGGAGATTGTTGGGATATATCATATTAACCATGAATTTTGGTTTGGATATAATATTTATTATGGAACAATTACTTATTCAATTTTAATAAAATTTTAAATAGATCATATATTCGTCTGTGTCCTTTACTTATATAGTAGATGATTTAGTGTATAGAGTTTAGCTTATACACGGAAGATTAAAGCATCGGTTCTTATAAGTATAAAGATCATGTTCACAATCTAATGATGGAATTGGACAAACCATCAAGAATGATTGTAGCACAAGATTAAAGATAATTTATCTTGAATATGGGAATGGTTTAATTCCAACTTCTTGTGCTAGTACATTTTGTATGTATTGAACGGACCAAGTAGAGATAAGTATTTTATACTGACTTAATAAATAAACTCTCTAGCCATTAAATGTAGTTATACTTTTAATCTTGATATAATTATTATTAGCTGTGTATATTATTATTGTTTTGATTTATTAATAGGAGAGATTCTTTCATGGGTCAATATGCCTGGTAAATTGGACAATAATAATATACATCGACAAAGTAATAGTTAGTTGATGGAATCCATGTCTCGGTCTAGAGATTGATGATACACATTTATGAAAGTTTATAAGTTTTCATGTGTAAACCCTATAGGTGGATTTTGTATCCGTCACATGAAATAAGCTAAGCGAAAGTCTAAAGGAAATAATCAATTAATTAAATTGTCAGTAATTTAATTTATTTGATTAGTATCTGAATTTTAACATGGGGAATTAAAAAGGATTTAATGGAACAATTTCGAAATTGAACTGAAGAGTGCAGTTACGAATTTTTAGTGGAATGATTTGTAACTTGTTATGATAGTATTAATTTAGATATTTCGAATTAAGTCCATAATAGGAAGCCTCGTTAATTAAATACTGTGGTCTTTGTTGTGCCTGAATAATTAAGAATTAAATGGAATTCTATTTCTTAGTGAAAAAAAAGACACAACAGGTTTAGAAAAAAGGGTTTTATACCCTAAAACCTGTTGGCTATTTAAAGAGGTCTTATTCCATAAGGAGGCAAGGTTGTTACTACATGCTTTTCCTAGGAGAAATTCGCCCATACGAATTTCGCTAATTCCAGGCATTATTCGGATAACACAACAGAAGACTGTGGAATTAGAGGATGATCTCGTGGACAGTTTCATTCTTGCTTGGAGGCTTCTCGCGATTGCGGTCACGCTTCAAGAGATAAGTATCGATTTTATGTTCGATTAAAATCTGTGATTATGTGTTGTCTATATTACATGCAAATAATCCTGACTATTTGCTTTCGCTGTTCATACCTGTTTTCCATCAGTAATAGCCCGCAAAACACACATGAGATATAAATCGCACTAGGCAACGAGTTCAATCTTAGGTATCTATCTATGCTTTAGATTAGTATTTTTGAGAAGGAGAAATAGTAGTTTCTTTACAAAAGTACTTTTTAAAAAGCTTGATCAAATACTAATTGCTGCTCAAATATATTTTTTAAATTAATTAGTCAAATACCAAAATAACTTATTTAAAAAGTATTTTTAGGAAAAATACTTTTTAAAATAAGCTAATTTAGAAGCTTGGCTAAATCGGCTAGTAATCTCAAAGAGAGAAAACTAGAAAGGGACAAATTAAAGCACACCTTACCCAAAGTTTAGAGGTAGCAAAAATGACCCAAAATTGTGTAACCCGCCCAACCCGCCAAGTTTAAACGGGTTGGGTTGTTACCTTAATAGCTGATGGGTCAAAATGAGTTGAACCCAAACTGGCCCATGAAAGTATTGGGCAAAAATGGGTCCAAACAAGTGTAACTCAACGGGTTGAAATCTGACCAACCCAATATTGGGTCAATTCTTGTTATGCTGTTCCTTTTTAATTTGGTCATTTATGTCTTTTCCCTTCAAGATGTTTTTTTTTTCTTTTTTGTTCTTGAGAGAATGCTTAACAGACTAAGGGGTCGTTTGATAGAATATATTAAAAAAAATACATATATTAGCTTTGATATTATTAATATCTTATTTGATAGTGTTTTTCGATTAACATGTATAAAGACATAATTGTTTCTAGGCATGATTTTTGAGACAGAATATAAAGTGATGGATGTTCATCGTCGCAACTCTCAAATTTTGTCCACATTAATAAATTCTGTCATAAAATTATTTCATATTTCAAATATGTCATAGTTTTGTAAAGAGTACTACTCGTGATTTTACAGAGCAATTAAAAGAAGAATTACTACAAAAAATAAAAATGCACAATCACCGTTTCCACAGTAACTCGTCCCCTTACATGGACCTGAATTAGGGTACTATTTCAATTTTCAAGTCAATGAGGGTATTTAGAGATGAAGAAGTAATCGCCTTCATTCTTAAATAGAAATTTCGAATTCGAGCCGTAAATATAAGATTGCCTTTGGTAGAAAATATTTTACCTTTAAAGTAGAACGTTCTGGCCCGAATTCGGATTAATCGGACTTTAAAGGATATCGACTCTCACTGAACGAAAAACCCAAAAAAACACCCAAAATCTTGAAGCTAACCCCTACTCTGAAATAATGAGCTCTTTATCGTTTGCAAATGCAATAACAAGAGTTAACATTGACAATCTTTCAAGGGGTAAAATTCAAAAATAGCAGATTTACAATTGGTAATTGAAAAATAATCACAGTTTCAAAAGTAATAGAAATTTAGCCACTTTTTATGTAAAGATAAAATCTGAACACAAACACTGTTAAAAATCCGTAAATATTTCAGCATAATATGCTAAAGTTCAAATTTTTTACATATGAGTTTCCAACATAATATGTTGAAATTTTATAATGTGTTGGAGTTAGAGGTGGAGACAGGATTTGAAGGTTATGGGTTTGTAATTCTAATTATTTTAGGTTACTGGGTTCTAAATCAATAACTAGTACATATTCAATGAATTTCATAAGACAAATACAGGATTTGGATTAAAGCTACTAGGTTTGGTCGAACCCGTAATTCATGGGCTAGCTTCGCCCTTGGCTAGAGTTCCATAATAATATGCTAGAAGTAGGGGTACGCATTCGATTTATCGATTCGATTTTGACCCTTATCGATAATTACTTATCGATTATCGATTTGTACATATGCTTATCGTTATCGTTTCAATAAGGTTTCGATTTTTTCGATTTCGATTTATCGATTTTTGGGGCTTATCGATTCGGTTATCGATTACACCAATAAGAAAATTTGCGGGATTCCATGGGAAGTATATTGCTATAAACACGCCTAACTAATATGGACAAAAATAAGCTAAAATAAGATGAACACCGTTTATAACATAAAAATTGTGTCAACAAGCACATGCAACGAAACTAAAGTAAGGGATCAAATGTATGCCAACAATACTCCAACGGTATAAAAAACTACATCATCACGGCTAATTCTATTTTCCATTAATCTGAACTTCATTCCCTTGAGCTTTAAATATGATCATTCCTTAAATGTGGTAGATGAAATAATAGGGTTAGGACTTAGGGTAAAGGAAAGGGTATTATAGAATAAAGGTAATTTTTTTTTGTATATCTTATCGGTTTATCAATAAACCAATATTCGAAAAGGACAACATCGAAATCGAAATCGATAACTCGATAAGGAAAATTTCGAAATCGAAATCGATAAACCGATAATAAATAATCGATTTGATTTATCGATAAATCGATTCGAATGCACACCCCTAGCTAGAAGTTTATATGCAAGAGCTCCATAATCCCATATGTTATGGTGGAACTTTTCATGTCCAGGAGTTCAAACATAATATGGTGGAATTTTATATGCAAGAGCTTCATAATCTCGCATACTATGTGTAACGACCCGACCGGTCGTTTTGAGCTCTAGCATGCCGTTCGGCAGTTTGAGGCCATGGGCAGCTTCACTTCAGGTATTATGACTTGTACACGTGGTCTGAATTGAATTTCGGGAAGTTTGGAATTGATTTGGAAAGAAAATTCCCATTTTAGAAGCCTTAAGTTGGAAGAATTGACTATGATTGATTTTTGAGGAAACGACCTCGGAATCGGGATTTGAAGGTTTCAGCAGGTTCATATGATGATTTCGAACTTGGGCGTATGCCCGGATTGGGTGTTCGGTGACCCGGGAGCGTTTTGGTGCCTATTGTGGAAGTTAGCATTTTTGGAAGAATTTCATAAATTTGGGTTGAAGTGCATTTCAATGATATCGATGTCCGTTTGGGATTATGAGTCTAGAAATAGCTCCGTATGGTGATTCTGGTATTGGGAGCGCGATCGGAAGTGAATTCGGAGGTCCGTAGGTCATTTTGGAGTCATTTGGCTAAAGATAAAAATTTGAAGATTTTGAGAAGTTTGACCGGAAGTGGACTTTTTGATATCCGGGTTGGATTCCGATTCCGGAAGTTGGAGTAGGTACGTAGTATCAAATATAACTTGTATGCAAAATTTAAGGTCAATCGGACGTGATTTGATAGGTTTAAACAACGAAAGTAGAAGTTTGGAATTTTAAAGTTCATTAAGCTTGAATTGGAGTGCGATTCATGATTTCGACTTTGTTTGATGTGATTTGAGTCCTCGAGCGAGTTCGTATCATATTTTGGTACATGTTGGTATAATTGGTTAAGGTCCCGAGGGCCTCGGGTGGATTTCGGAAGGTTAACGGAATAGATTTCGAACAAAGAAAAGATGCTGAAATTCTGTTGCAGAAGCTGGTCACCAGAAAATTTCTGATGCAAGGAGTAGATTTTGGAAGCTCATATCTTGCAATCTATAAGGAATATAAAAATCTACAAAACATGACAGTTCTAGCTCTTGTATTCTAGTTTTCAGAAAGATAAACCATTCATCATTTGGATATTTATATAGAAAGTTATGATTGATTGAATGAAAGCTGGTAAAGTTGTTCTGCAATTTCCCCAGAAATTTCTGATGCAAGGAGCTTACTTTGGAAGCTTATATATCGAAATTTATAAGATATATGAAAATATACAAAACATAAAAATTGTAGATCTTTGATTCTAGTTTTCATAGAGTTAAACCATTCATAATTTGGACATTTGTACAGAAAGTTATGGTCCATTGACTGAAGGCTGGTAGTAGCTCATTTTTTTGCCCGAAAATCAGGCAAAGTCGCATTTTATACATGCGACTTGCCTAGGCAGAATGCCTAAAAACGGGAGTCAGCCATTTTTTACTCATTTTTGAGTTTTGAGTCTCGGATTTGGGCGCTTTTTTGGAGCTTTTGGAAGAGGGTTTTCACCTAGTACTTTGAGGTAAGTAATTTCTACACAACATGAGTTTAATACATAGGTTATGGATAGATTAACATGTAAAAATTGGTGAAATCAAGAGTTTAGATGAAAACCTAGGTTTTTTATAAAAATGAGATTTAACCACGAAAATGGTTATGGAATTTGGTAAAAATCATATATTTGACTTCATAAGGTTATGGGTAACAACTTTCTTCGAAATTTTTTGGAATCCGGGCAAGTGGGCCCGGGGATGAATTTTAGGAATCTTACATTTAGAGTTGGGTAATCACCTTAATAGTTGGAATATAAATTTTTGAACATGTATTGATTAGTTTATACACTATTTCATTAGTTTTGGATTGTTCCGCACCGAATTGAGGGTTTGAGCATAATCTTGGACCCGAAAGTGTGTTTCAGAGCGAGGTGAGTCTCCTTTCTAACCTTGTAAGAGGAAATTGTCCCCATAAGTGAATTAATTGGATATGTGCTTCTATTTGTGGGGGCAACGTATGCACGAGGTGACGAGAGTCCGTGCGTAGCTACTATTATGCTTAAGTCCGGGTAGTTTAGGACCCAAAAGCATGCTTTACTTGCAATATTTGAAATCTTGTTGTCAATTTAAAAATGCTTAAAACATATCGAACATGTAAATGAATTTCTAAAAGACTAGTCATCGTTTCTATATTTTTAAAAGAGAAATTGCCTTTTCTTGGATAATTGCTCCTTGACGAGTTCTTGGTTGACTGTTTAAATGTGTTTATATATTGTGGAACGGGTTGAACGCCTCGGTAGATTAAATAGATGTATCTATGGTTCGCGCCATTCAACTCTCTAGCAATGCACAGTTTAAATATTTGTTGGATCAGGCCGTACGACCTTGACATGATTTGCGCATGCTTGTATTGCTTGCCTTGAAATTCATAGATATTGATATTTGTTTTCTCCCTCGCCTAAGATAAATGTATAAATGATGAAAATAAATTTGGAAATTTCCTATAAACGAAATAATTGTTTACTTGCCTCATGCTATTTGAGTTACCGTCATTTTTATGAAAATCCTCGATTTATTAAATTATTGGTATATTATCATTGGACCACTAGTAAGTATCGAAGTCGACCTCTCATCTCTACTTCTTCGAGATTAGACGAGATAATTACTGAGTACACGTTGTTTTTATACTCATGTTACACTTGCTGTGCATTTTTGTTGCACAGGCACATGTACCTCTAATGGCCTAATGGGCGTAACAGCGTGGATGATGCGGAGACTTAGGCGAGCTGCATTTCTCGAGGCGACCCCGCAGCCAGCATAGTCTCTTTCAGTGTATTGTATTTACTTCCTGTCCAAATCTGTATTCCAAACAGTTATTGTACTTCATTTGATTTCCTAGTGATTGCTCATGCACTTATGACACCGGGTTCTGGGATGATTATGGAATATTTAATATTAAAAGCTATAAACATAATTATTTATTCAGTGATTATTACTTTTTTACTAGTTAAATTAAAGGAAATTATGGTTTCTAAAAATATTAAAATGAGAGTTTAATTAATTACTCAATATTGGCTTGCCTGGCCGAGGTGTCCGGTGCCATCACGGCCTTTGATGGATTTTGGGTCGTGATAACATGGTATCAGAGCACTAGGTTCCCTTTAGGTCTCACGAGTCATGAGCAAGTTTAGTAGAGTCTTGCAGATCAGTACGAAGACGTCTGTACTTATCTTCGAGAGGCTACAGGGCTGTAGGAGCACTTCCCTTCTTGATTCCTCATCGTGCGGTTTGATTCCTTTGAGGCTTATGCCTTCATTTCCTTTCCATTCAATCTTACGTGACATGAAGTACTTGTTATAAAACGGGAATTGAAGAATTGTAATGGTACTACAGATGTGGTGCAGGATGTTTCTCCCTGCGTAGTTGTTGGGCTATTGTCGTTGCAGAAGATCGTTCTGCCATTTCATCTTAGTATCAGTATTACCCAAGGTTTGGAGATTTGACATCAATTTTATGACGATTTGTGCGTTGCTATCACCCAGTATTGATATGATGGTAGGGTACTTACCAATGTGTCGGGGCAGTGAATGACTTGAAAGAAGGCCTACTTAGTGCATGATTTAGAGATTTGGTATTTCATTCCTGGCGGAGGAAAGGCAACCGGACTATAATTTTTCAGGATTGAGTCGATGTTTCTAATGTCAACGGCTCGAGAACGAAAAAGTATAAAGTTAGTAGTGGTCTATTGGTTCGAGAGATACAAGATAGATTTTGATCTAAGGCATCAGCTGAGCAGCAAAGGATGAGGAAGGACATGTGGGAAGTGTCATGCAGTGGTTAAATTTCTAGAAGGCCAGGTGTAAGAAGCGGAAGTCAAGTAGTTGCTTAAAGAAGAGGGGTTTGGCCAAAGTGGGAGAGTAGCATATGGGTTCAGTGGCAGGATAACTACACACCTTGAGGAAAAGTTAGAGTGGTTTTGGAATTTTAGTAGACGGTGATTGGGTCTATGAGCGTAATTTGAAATATTAGATAGCATATGGCGGGAGATTTTATATGACGGAAAGAAGCTGTTTGATATGAAGAAGGATACAACATAACTTTGAAATGGGAGATATTGTCGTGTATTTTAGTGGATGTCCACGAGGAATGAATGGATTCGTTCAGCTAGTGAATGAGCATGGGCTCAGGATGGGTTACTGATTTGGTAGTAATAGTGGATTGCAGCGTTGTTGGTAGATGACGACATGTAATTTCTACAAGGGGTTATCTCTTATGAGAAGATCAGTGGTCGCATGGTTGGCGAAGCTTCTTCGAAGAATCCTACAAGCTATCCAGTAAGAAGTCAAATATGTGATTGTTGCTAGAGATTCAGAGTGTTCATAAAATGCTAATGGAAGGATTTTGAGGAATTTGGTGGTGGATTGCGCAAGGTTATGTCAATGAGAGATAAAGAATCTTGGTGGGTTCCGGAGTTGTGTAATAGTGGCTTCAATCTAGGTGGGAGAGTCCCACTGCCTACGGTTGGATTGCATGGTCGTCTATTTGTGAGATTTCAGGTTATTAGAATATGGATGGGTTATTTCAGCTAAGGAAAAGGAATATAAGAGGTAATTTGAGGAAAGGAATTGTTAAAGGTGTCCTATAGTTAACCTTATTGACTCATGTTCAGACTTGGGGAAGGGTACGAGATTTATGCCTTGTGTAGATGCAGGTTTCAAAGAAAGTAATTTGGCTGGGTGCTTCATCGAGAGGGTGTTCATGTGCTAGAAGATTCATGGAGTTTATTATATTCGGGACCAAGTTAGAGTGGGTGGCTCTCAACAACGGTCCTAATGAATTCAAAGGATTTAAAAATGCGGTGCCTAAGGATTTAAGCCCGCAGTATGGTTAAGAATTGAGCTTTTGTAGCAGATTATGATAAGAGGCTCGAAATGATCTATGATGTTTTCGACTTGTAGTGTAGTATCAGGAGGAAAAAGGGAAAAAGACTTTGGATTCATAGAGGGATTATCAGAATGGGTGCATCAGTTGAAGATGCGAATGTGCGTGCAAGGAGGGTATGAAGCGGTCCATGGGTTTGGAGACAATTTGGTCTCATGGAATGGGGTCACTCAAGATGAGTGCAGATTTAGGTTGGTGATGTAAGGAATGGAGCTAATATTATCTCTAAGGAAAGTTAAGGATGAATAAGAGGAAGTTAGATTGGTCAGCCATGGTTGAATTGGCATAGTGGTGGTGGTGCGCGCGAGGCTCAACGGCCGCCGTAATTGATTATATTTGGAAGTATTCAAGTATTATGGCCTGTTATGTGTAGGCGGATCCCGGAAGGGTTATGGTGGTTTAGACCACTACTTGAGGATTTGAATGTTTTACGGTTATGAGAAGTTACTCACATGTTGCTATGGTCCTCTTAGAATGAGTTAAGTAAAAAGTTTCCAGGTGAGGAAGTGTTTACCAGATTAATGGTTCAGGAGTTATGATGAAGATCTTGTGATATCGCATATTAGCATGTTGGGTGCAGTGAGTGGTATGGAATTTGAAAGTGAGGATCAAGGTTGCGGTTCGGTGTTGACAAGGATGTCACAAGCTCGGATAAGCATGAAAAGGATTTGAATGTTTAGAGTAAGCTGACATTGTCTTCAACATCACCTAAGATCGGTGTTTTATGAAAAAGGCTTTGCATCCTGGTTAAGGATTCTTAATCGCTTTTTACCGTTAGTGCAGTCGGTGGTATGGATATACAAACCTGTTATCTATTACGGAAGGTCGTGGGAGCGTGCCCTACGGGAATGTTGTATAAGTGTGTCATGTAGTCACTTGATTGATTGAAGAATTAAACCAAGTATGAAGATTGTGGTGACATCATTAATTAGAGAATTGATGCCTGGAGGGCACTCGATTTATTGGGTTGTGGACTATGGAGGATTACTCCGGTTATGATAGTTATTCTTGTGTGTTATGGAAAAAGGGTGTTATTATGGACCCAAGAAAGATTATGGACCTAGTTTGGTACGATCAGAATCGGCTTGAGGCCTATGAATGGATTTAAGTATGAATATGGGCCTTATATCAGGCCGGATGTGTTCATTTCAGCATAGCACTCCTTATGGAGGAGTATTCAGATGTGGGATGTTATTTCTTTGTCGACTATTTCATATAATGCTATATTGTGCCGTGTGAGTTGTGAACGGCTCGATAATTTTCTTATATGTTGAGGTTTCGCGTAGCGATGGTGTTATGTGAGCAGGATGGCTCTTTAGTTTCAAAAAATATATCGTACCTCAGTTGTGCTTGGATTTGTTAGCTTACGATGCTATATATCTCCCTAGGGATGGTATTATGCACTTAGCGTGCTTGTGATCGATATTCGGTATTTTGTTGTAATGGGCAATTTAGCTCGGTGTGTATCTCCTTATGTGAACTTTATGTGTAGATCGGGTGGCATGCCGCCATGGGTATGTTGTTTGGATCGGGTTGCATGCCGCATCAATGTGATGTTGAGTACAGTTCCCTATACCTGTTTTTATATTTTTTGTTTCCTATTTTCTAAGGAAAGTTCTTTTTAGTCGTGTGGGTTTACTAGTCCCTTCCTGAGTTTGTTTTTCTTATGTATCACGTTCGAGCTTGCAGCCTATTGGCACGTTACGGCATCATATGGGACTTTTGATCATGATCGGAGTAGCTTATTGCTTGAGTAGTTCGTAATGGGTGAGATGAGATTATTGGATCTAGGATCAGTGCAGTCAGATTATATGAAGTATATTAAAAGAGCAAAGATCATTATTTGGTTCAGAATGAGGTAAAGGTTCTTGTCAGAAGTATAGACTCAATGATTTGTTGACTTGGTAGTCGGTTATAAATTTCTACGCATCTCTTCTGTCGTGGCGGTATTGCAAGAGTTGGAATAATACTTATATATATATCATGAGGTGTTGCGAGCATCCGATTCGGGGAATGTTGGTTATTATGATCAGAGAATGTTATTATGGTCCTGTAGATGAGTTGGTGCATGGTGAGAACTCGGCAAAAGTATGCAATCATGTTCCGGTACATCGTGTAGTGATTGATACGGTGTTCTTATATTAGAAGCAGGTCTGGCAGAGAATTTCGGATGTTGAAACTAGGCCCTAAATACAATTTTTATACAATATGTCTTTTGTATATTTTGTATCTAATTTAAACATAGTAAAAATAAATTTCGTACAACTAATTATATATTATACAACTTATCTATAATTTTCATACATTATTTCTACTTAGTTATATATAACTATACTATCATACAACTTAAATATAATTTATATACAATGTTGTTCAACTTTCATACAATAGTTAAATAAATAAAAAAATATATATAAAAGAACATAATATAATTTTTAAAAATTCTTCTTCTTCGAGTTTTAATATGAAATTCTATCAAAACCAAGTCAAATCTTCACCAAAACCCCTCAAAATTGAGATATAAACTCCAAACCATATTCCCAATTGTTTGCAACAACACACAATCCAAACAAATAATAATTTTTGAAAACTCAAATTCGAATTCAAAGCTTCAAAGCTTTTTAATGGCTGTCAATGATGGAATTGTTGCTCTCTTTTCCTTTGCTTTACTTATTGAAATTAGGGATTGACTGATAGAGAGAGACGTAGAGAGAATTCTCAATTCTTTGCAACAACATCCAATTCAAACAAATAATATTTTTTGAAAATCCAAATTCGAATTCAAAACTTCAAAGCTTTTTAATGGTTGTCAATAGTGGAATCGTGGGTGGGTGTAAGATACGTTGGGGAGGTGGGCTGTGGAGAGAGAAACGTGGGGGAGTGGAAGATATGTAAGAGTAATTTTAGGACACTAATTATTATAATTAATTCCCTTAAAATGTACATAAATGGTAATTGGGTATATAAAATATAATTATAGTAAAACTTGAATAGGGATGGAAATATAATTTCATATAGTGTATAGGAATATAAAAATTCCTTTTCTTAAGCTGGAGTTGCCAGGAGGATCTTTCCTTGAGTGTACCTCTCTTAAAATGGCCCATTAACTTGTTGATATGGTTGGGAAATTTAAGCCCAACTATTTTCGCACATTGGCCCAATATTATTTGTCCTTGTTCAATGTTCTTGAACATCTATACACAAAGAGAAATTTAAAATGAGAAATTCCCCACATATAATTAAATATTGGCAAATATTTCGGGAAAATATATCTAAGAAAAATATATAAACAACATAATAAAATTTTTATAATTTTTCTACAATTTTACTACAATTTTGTAATATTTCTATGAAATTCTGCCAAAACTGTCACGATCCCAGTTCGCCCTCCGTGGACCATCGTGACAGCACCTAGTCTCTATGACTAGGTAAGCCTAAAATACGGAAGATAAATCAAATTTACGGAAGAAAATAATTTAAAACGGGAATAAAGTAATAAAACATCATTTAAAAGTGCCGCTCGGCATACACAATATTAACTCTTAAAAACCAATACATTTTTCACAAAACTCGGAAACCCACGAATCACAAGCTCCGAATATAACAAAAATACTCTAACTCCGGAATGTGTACATCAACAGAAGAAAATAGAAGGGCTATCACTAAAAGATAGAATAGAAAGGGACTCCTCGGTCTGCGGACGCGGCAGATATACCTCGAAGTCTCTGGAGCAGTCGCCTCGCCTCAAGGGTGATAGGACTTAGTCAAAGTACCTGGATCTGCACATGAAAAATATGCGTAAAAAGGGCATGGGTACACCCCAGCGGTACTCAGTAAGTGCCAAGCCTAACCTCGGTCGGGTAGTGACGAGGAAGGACAGGGCCCCACTGAGGTTAAATAAAATATAAGGTATAACAGTATAGAATAAGGCAGTATAAATAAGTACAGCCGTAAGAGTAACACAAGATATAAAGGGCAACAACAACTATTACAGAGGCAAGGTAAACATAGAAAGAAATACGGCTCAACACCAAAATAACAATCGGGGTATCTCCTAGGATACCGTCCTGTAGTCCCAAATATACATAACCAATGGATCTCCCGGGATCCCATCCCGTAGTCCAACTCATAGTGTGCGAGGATCTACCGGAATCCCGTTTTGTAGTATGAAATGTAAATACCGAGTACTGGGGAAATTTATCGGGTGCAGTCCCATAGTTCCATATAATTGTGCAGGGGGATCTATCGGAATCCCACATCCGTAGTCCCAAATAAACAGGCAAGGATGAGCTACCGGAATCCCACATCCGTAGTCCCAAATGTAATTATACAGCAGCATCAGGAAAATATTCAGAAAATGTCAATTTCATATTAAGGCAAATAAGTAACCCTAACCTAGCATGCTGCACAGAATTCAGGTAAGCAGTTGAGCAAATAAGGCAATTAAAGCACTTAGACATGCTTTTCTAAGCTAACAACAGGTTTTAAGTGCAGGTAATATAAAAAGGAAGAGAAACATACTAGTAATTACTTAGTGAAAATCGAATTTTCAACAATTAGCACAAGTACACACTCGTCACCTCACGCACAAGGCATTTCAATTAACAGTAATACCAAATCCTAAGGGGAAGGTCCCCCACACAAGGTTAGGCAAGCCACTTACCTCGAACCGGCTCAAAATCAACTCGAAACCACGTTCTTTCCACGATTACATGACTCCAAATGGCCCAAATCTATTCAACTCAATTGCATAATGTAAATAACACTTCAAATAACTGATTCTACAATTAAATTCTAAGCTAATACGCAAAATTAGGTAAAATGACCAAAACACCCCTCGGGCCCACGTCTCGGAATCAAGTAAAATTTATTTTTCCAGAATCCTCACACTCTTACCAGTTCAGTCGTACCAAAATTATCAAAATCGGACCTCAAATAGTCCCTCAAATCATCACTCAAAGGTCTCTAATTAATCAAGCCCTAACCCCCAAATTACTACTGATTTTCCTTAATTTTTCATGCTTATAATGATAAAAATCACTCCAATAGTGAGTTTAGGAACCAAAGAACTTACCCCAATGAACTCCTTTGAAAATCTCTCTTGAAAATGCTCACACAAGCTTTCTTCCCGTTTGAAAAGAGGTGAAAAATAGCTCAAATTCACGAATGCAAGAATTTATATGTTTCTACCCAGTTAATCCGCTTCTGCGGTCTTGCTTTTGTGGACCAATGGTCGCATCTGTGACAATCACTAACCCAGTCTGTTTCCGCACCTGCGATTCCCCATTCGCAGATGCGGTACCGCTTCTGCGGTAAATTTTCCGCATCTGCGGACTCTGCTGATCCTGCCCAATTTCGCTTCTACGGCTACGCACCTGCGGGACCCAACTGTAGGTGCGGTTATGATAGAAGATCAGCAACGTCTGCTGCAAGTCCAAACTCAAAATCCTTCCGTAAACCATCTGAAATCATCCCGAGGCCCCCGAGACCTCAACCAAAGACACCAACAAGTCCAATACCCCTGCCCAAATGTATACCAATCCTTAAACACCTAAAACAACAATGAAACGACAAATCAACCACGAATTCAAGCCTAAGAACTCCAAAACTCTAAAAATACGCTTTCGATCAAAAAGTCTACCAACCCTTGTTTGAATGACCTGAAATTTTGCACACACGTCGCATTAAACACTACGGAGCTACTCCAACTTCCGGAATTCCCTTCTAAACCTCAGATCAAAATCTCACTATCGAACCGAAAACTTCAAAATTTGACCTTTCGGCATTTCAAGCCTAAATTAGCTACGAACCTCCAAAACACAATTCGAACACGCCCCTAAGCCCAAAATCACCCAACGGAGTTAAAGGAACTATCGAATTTCCATTCCAAGCTTGTCTTCACACTATTTTGACTACGATCAAATTTTCAACACTTAAGCTTTCATTTAGGGTGTCCCAAAACTCTTCGAAACTCAAAACCGAACATCCTAGCAAATCAAAATAGCAGAAATAAACACGGGGAAAGCAGTTAATAGGGGATCGGGGCTCTAATTCTTAAGACGACTGACCGGGTCGTCACATCCTCCTACACTTAAACATTCGTTCGTGCTCGAACTAGCATAAAGACATACCTGAAGTAGTGAAAAGATGAGGGTAACGACTGCGTATATCCTGCTCGGTCTCCTAGGTCGCCTCCTCGACCAGCTGACCCCGCCACTGAACCTTCACTGATGTAATGTTTTGACCTCAACTTTCTAACCTGCCTGTCCAATATTTTCACTGGCTCCTCAACATAGGATAGATCCTTGTCCAACTGGATTGAATTGAAATACAACACGTGTGACGGATCACTGTAATACCTCTGGAGCATCAAAACATGAAATATCGGATGAACTCCTGCCAAGCTGGGAGGTAGGGCAAGCTCATAAGCAACCTCCCCAACACGCTGCAATATCTCAAAAGGACCAATAAACCTCAGACTCAACTTTTCTTTCTTCCCGAATCTCATAACGCCCTTCATAGGCGAAACCCGAAGCAGAACCCGCTCTCCAACCATATAGGAAACTTCACGAACCTTCCAGTCCCCGTAGCTCTTCTGTCTGGACTGGGCTGTACGGAGTCTATCCTGATTCACCTTAATCTTCTCCAAAGTATCCTGTACCAAGTCCGTGCCCAATAATCTGGCCTCACCTGGCTCAAACCAACCCACCAGGGATCGACACCACCTACCATTTAAAGCCTTATACGGCGCTATCTGAATGCTAGACTTATAGATGTTGTTGTAAGCAAACTCTGCCAGTGGCAAGAACTGATCCCAAGACCCTCCAAACTCAATCACACATGCTCGAAGCATATCCTCAAGAATCTGAATGGTGCGCTCAGACTGTCTGTCTGTCTGAGGGTGAAATGGTGTACTCAACTCCACCCGAATACCCAAATCATGCTGAACGGCCCTCCAGAACCGTGATGTGAACTGAGAACCTCTATCTGAAATGATGGAATAGATAGTACACACAGGAATGAAATATGCGGACTTGGTCAGTGGATCAACAATCACCCAAATGGCATCAAACTTCCTCAAGGTCTGTAGGAGCCCGACTACAAATTTTATGGTGATCCGCTCCCACTTCCATTCTGGAATCTCTATCTGCTGAAGAAACCCACCCGGTCTTTGGTGCTCATACTTCACCTGCTGACAGTTGAGGCACCGAGCTACAAACCCAACTATATCTTTCTTCATCCGTCTCCACCAATAGTGCTGTCACAAATCCTAATACATCTTTGCGGCACCCGAATGAATGGAATACCGCGAACTATGGGCCTCCTCTAGAATCAACTCTCGAAGCCCATCAACATTGGGTACACATATCCGACCATGCATCCTCAATACCCCATCCTTACCAATGGTCGCATATCTGGCATCACCATGCTGAACCTTGTCATTGAGGACAAAAAAATGAGGGTCATCATACTGAAGCTCCCTGATACGATCAAATAAGGAAGACCGAGAAACCACACAAGCTAGAACCAGACTGGGCTCCGAAAGATCCAATCTCACAAACTGGCTGGCTAAGGCCTGAATATCCATCGCCATGGGCCTCTCCGATGATGGTAAATAAGCCAAACTCCCCAAACTCTCTGCTCGGCGAATCAAGGCATCAACCACCATATTGGCCTTCCCCAGATGATATAAAATAGTGATATCGTAGTCCTTCAGTAACTCTAACCATCTCCTTTGGTGCAAATTTAGATCTTTTTGCTTGAACAGATGGTGCAAACTCCGATGATCAGTATAAATCTCACAGGGAACACCGTATAAATAAATGAAGCCATATCTTCAGGGCGTGAACAATGGAAGCTAACTCAAGGTCGTGGTCCAGATAATTCTTCTCGTGAACCTTCAACTGTCTGGACGTGTAGGCAATTACCCTACCGCCCTACATCAACACCGCTCCAAGGCCAATCCTCGAGGCATCACAATAGACCGTATAAGACCCCAAACATGTAGGCAATATCAACACTGGTGTTGTAGTCAAAGTTGTCTTGAGCTTCTGAAAGCTCGCCTCACACTTTTCCATCCACTGGAACAGAGCACCCTTCTGGGTCAGTCTGGTCATAGGGGCTGCAATCGATGAAAACCCCTCCACAAAATGACGGTAATAACCCGCCAAGACAAGAAAACTGCAGATCTCTATAGCTGAGAATGGTCTGGGCCAACTCTACACTGCCTCTATTTTCTTCAGATCCACCTAAATACCCTCACTTGACACCACGTGGCCTAAGAATGCCACGGAATCCAACCAAAACTCACATTTCGAGAACTTAACATATAACTTCTTTTCTCTTAAGGTCTGAAGCACTGTCCTCAAGTGCTGCTCATGATCTTCCCGACTCCAGGAATACACCAGATTATCATCAATAAAGACAATGACGAACGAGTCAAGATACAGACGAAACACACTATGCATAAGATGCATAAAGGCTGCTAGGGCATTGGTCAGCCCAAATGACATAATAAGGAACTCGTAATGACCATACCGAGTCTTGAAAGCAGTCTTTGGGATATCTGTCTCCCGAATCTTCAATTGATGGTAACTTGAGCGCAAGTCAATCTTAGAAAACACCCGTGCGCCCTGAAGCTGGTCAAACAGATCATCAATACGAGGCAAGGAATAACGGTTCTTCACTGTAACCTTGTTCAACTGGCAATAATCAATGCACATATGCATAGAACCATCCTTCTTCTTCTTCACAAACAAGACAGGAGCACCCCAATGTGATACACTAGGCTGAATGAAACCCTTATCAAGCAATTCCTGTAACTGATCCTTCAATTCCTTCAACTCAGGAAGAGCCATACGATACAAAGGTATAGAAATGGGCTAAGTGCCTGGCAATAGATCAATGTCAAAATCAATATCTCTATCAGGCGGCATGCCCGAAAAAACAACTGGAAACACATCAGAAAAATTTCGTACATAAGCTAACATCTCTCACATAAGCTAAATACGCGTCACACCCCTTCTCAACCATACGCTGAGCTTTAAGAAAAGAAATAACTCTACTGGGAGTGTGAACTTAAGTACCCCTCCACTCAACACGCGATACACTTGGCATAACCAGTGTCACGGGTTTAGTGTGACAATCAAGGATATCATAATGGGTCGATAACCAGTCCATGCCCAAGATAATATCAAAATCTACCATGCTGAGCAACAATAAATCAGCTCTGGTCTCAAAACCACTAAGAGCAACCAAAAATGTCTGATAAATGCGGTCCATAACAAGAGAATCTCCCATATGAGTAGAAACATATTCAGGGGAACTCAAAGAATCTCGAGGTACACCCAAATGCGGAGCAAAATAAGAAGACACATAAGAGTAAATGGATCTTGGATCGAATAGAACCAATGCATCTCTATGACAAACCAGTATAATACCTGTGATGATAGAACCGGAGGCAACAACCTCGGTACGGGCAGGAAGGACATAGTATCTGACCTGACCTCCCCCTCTAGGGCAACCTCTACCTCCCCGACCTCCACCTCTAGCTGGTTGAATAGGTGGGGTAGCAACTAGAGCTGTAATCATAGCCTGAGAACTCTGTGGGACATGCTGTGGTTGAGAAGTCTGTGGAGGTGCATCCCTCCCAAGTCGAGGGCAATCCCTCACCATATGGCGTGTGTCACCACACTCAAAACAAGCTCTAGGAGGACGTGGCAGCTGCGACTCGCTCGGGCCAGGTCTGCTAGACTGACCTCTGAAAGCACCCCGCACATGAGGCACGCTAGAAACCCGAGGTGCATAATAAGGCTCCTAAGGCCTACAAAGAGTTGGAATACCATTGGATACTAGAAGAGCTGAATGAACAGGGAGACTCATATAACCCTACCATGGCGACCTGCAGCTGGGGCACGAGCACCAGAATAATGGCCCGACTCTCGAGACCTCTTGGCCACCCTTCCGTCTCTCTCCCTAGCATGCATACCCTCAATCCTCCTAGCAATGCTCACCACCTACTGATAAGAAATATCTATCTCCAACTCACAAGCCATACTAGACCTGATGTTGGGAATAAAGCCCTCAATAAATCAGCAAACCCTCTCGAGAATAGTAGAAACCAAGGCTGGTGCATGTCTGGCCAAACTAGTGTAACAGACAGCATATTCTGAGACAGCCATAGCACCCTGACGCAAATGCTCAAACTCTGCGCACCATGCATCTCTAAGGCTCTGCGGAACATACTCTCTCAGGAACAGATCTGAAAACTGAGTCCAAGTTAGTGAAGCAGCCTTATCTGGACTGTCTAACTCATAGGTATGCCACCACTCATAGGTGGCTCTTCAAAGCTGGAGAGTAGTAAAGGAAACCCCGCTCGACCCTAATATACCCATGGTATGGAGAATGCAGTAACACTCATCTAGAAATCCTAGAGCATCATTCGATGCTAGACCACTGAATACCGGAGGCTTGTACTTCTTGAACCTCTCAAGCCTCAGCTGCTCATCATCGAAAACTGCTGCCCTGTCCTCGGGCTGATCTCAGACTGCAGGCTGTATAAGAATAATCTCAGGGACTTGCTCAACGTGCACTCGCCACTCAAGAGTGCGGGCGACGGGAGTTATTGCTCTTCCCCCGGCCTAAGACGTAGTTGCAGCAAAGGGAAGCATCCTTGCCTGAGCTAAAGTGGTGTACATGCTCATAAACTGTGCTAGAGTCTCCTGAAGGGCTGGAGTAGTAGTAGCAGTAGGCGTATTAGGTGCTTGGACTCGGCTGGAACTGCTGGTGGTACCTCGGTGGCAGCTCACGCATGTGCTCTAGCTGTACCACGTGTGCGTCCTCAGCCTCTACCCCGGCCCAGGTCTCTGACGGCTGTAGTAGGGGGTGCGGGTGCTTGATCATCTCGCGTAGCGCGTGTCCTCACCATTTGTGAGAGAATAGAAGACAAAAGTTAAGAATTATGGCATCAAATCTCGCACGACAAGGAAATCAAATGAAATGGAAATTTCCTAACGGTTACATAGCCTCTCGTACATAAGTACAGACGTCTCTGTACCGATCAACGAGACTCTAATAAACTGGCTTGTGATTCATGACTCCATGAATATAGAGCTCTGATACCAACTTGTCATGACCCTGGTTCTCCCTCCATGAACCATCGTGACAGCACCTAGTCTCTACGACTAGGTAGGCCTAAAATGCGGAAGATAAACCAAATTTGTGGAAGAAAACAATTTAAAACAAGAATAAAATAATAAAACAACGTTTAAAAGTGCCGCTCGGCATACACAATATTAACTCTTAAAAACCAATACATTTTTCACAAAACCCAAAAACCCATGAATCACAAGCTACTAATATAACAAAAATGCTCTAACTCCGGAATGTCTACATCAACAGAAGAAAATAGAAGGGCTATCACTACAAGATAGAATGGAAAGGGACTCCTCGGTCTGCGGACGCGGCAGATATACCTCGAAGTCTCTGGAGCAGTCGCCTCGCCTCAAGGGTGATAGGACTTAGTCAAAGTACCTGGATCTGCACATGAAAAATATGCGTAAAAAGGGCATGGGTACACCCCAGCGGTACTCAGTAAGTGCCAAGCCTAACCTCGGTCGGGTAGTGACGAGGAAGGACAGGGCCCCACTGAGGTTAAATAAAATATAAAGTTCGACAGTGTGGAACAGAACAATATAAATAAGTACAACCGTAAGAGTAACACAAGATATAAAGGGCAACAACAACTATTACAGAGGCAAGGTAAACATAGAAAGAAATACGGCTCAACACCAAAATAACAATCGGGTATCTCCTAGGATACCGTCCTGTAGTCCCAAATATACATAACCAATGGATCTCCCAGGATCCCGTCCCGTAGTCCAACTCATAGTGTGCGAGGATCTACCGGAATCCCGTTCTGTAGTACGAAATGTAAATACCGAGTACTGGGGAATTTTATTGGGTGCAGTCCCATAGTTTCATATAATTATGCAGGGGGATCCATCGGAATCCCACATCCGTAGTCCCAAATAAACAGACAAGGAGGAGCTACCAGAATCCCATATCCGTAGTCCCAAATGTAATTACGCAGCAGCATCAGGAAAATATTCAGAAAATGTCAATTTCATATTAAGGCAAACAAGTAATCCTAATCTAGCATGCTGCACAGAATTCAGGTAAGCAGTTGAGCAAATAAGTCAATTAAAACACTTAGACATGTTTTTCTAAGCTAACAACAGGCTTTAAGTGCCGATAATATAAACAGGAAGAGAAACATACTAGTAATTACTTAGTGAAAATCGTATTTTCAACAATTAGCACAAGTACACACTCGTCACCTCACGTAAAAGGCATTTTAATTAACAGTAATACCAAATCCTAAGGGGAAGGTCCCCTACACAAGGTTAGGCAAGCCACTTACCTCGAACCGGCTCAAAATCAACTTGAAACCACGTTCTTGCCACGAGTACATGACACCAAATGGCCCAAATCTATTCAATTCAATTGCATAATATAAATAACACTTCAAGTAACTGATTCTACAATTAAATTCTAAGCTAATACGCGAAATTAGGTAAAATGACCAAAACACCCCTCGGACCCATGTCTCGGAATCAAGTAAAATTTATTTTTCCAGAATCCTTACACTCTCACGAGTTCATTCGTACCAAAATTACCAAAATCGGACCTCAAATGGTCCCTCAAATCATCACTCAAAGGTCTTTAATTAATCAAGCTTTAACCCCCAAATTACCACTAATTTTCCTTAATTTTTCATGCTTATTATGATAAAAATCAATCCAATAACGAGTTTAGGGACCAAATAACTTACCCCAATGAACTCCTCTGAAAATCTCTCTTGAAAATGCTCCCCCAAGCCTTCTTCCCTTTGAAAAGAGCTGAAAAATAGCTCAAATTCGCGAAGGCAAGAATTTATATGTTTCTTCCTAGTTAATCCGCTTCTGCGGTCATGGGACTACATCTGCGGTCCCGCTTTTGCAGACCAACGGTTGTATCTGCGACAATCGCTAACCCAGCCTATTTTCGCACCTGCGATTCCCCATTCGCAGATGCGGTACCGCTTCTGCGGTAAATTTTCAGCATCTACGGACCCAACTGCTCTTGCCCAATTCCGCTTCTACGATGACAAATGCTGCTTTTGTGGCTACGCACCTACGGGACCCAACTGCATGTGCAGTTATGACATAAGATTTGCAGCTTCAGCTGCAACTCCAAACTCAAAATCCTTCCGTCAACCATTCGAAATCATCTCGAGGCCCCTGAGACCTCAACCAGAGGCACCAACATGTCCAATACCCCTACCCAAACGTATACCAATCCTTAAAACACCTAAAACAACATCTAAATGACGAATCAACCACGAATTCAAGCCTAAGAACTCCAAAACTCTAAAAATACGCTTTCGATCAAAAAGTCTACCAACCCTCGTCCGAATGACCTGAAATTTTGCACACACGTCACATTCAACACTAAAGAGCTACTCCAACTTCCGAAATTCCATTCCGAACCTTGGATCAAAATCTCACTATCGAAGCGGAAACTTCAAAATTCGACCTTTGGGCATTTCAATCCTAAATTAGCTACGGACCTCCAAAACACAATTTGAACACGCCCCTAAGCCCGAAATCACCCATTGGTGCTAAGATAACCATCGGATTTCCATTTCGAGCCCATCTTCATATTGTTCTAACTACGGTCAAATTTCCAACACTTAAGCTATCATTTAGGGACTAAGTGTCCCAAACTCTCCGAAACTCAAAACCGAACATCCTGGAAAATCAAAATAGCAGAAATAAGCATAGGAAAAGAAGTTAATAGAGGATCGGTGCATTAACTCTTAAAACGTCCAGTCGGGTCGTCACAAAAACCAAGTCTAATCTTCACCAAAACCCCTCAAAATTGAGATATAAACTCCAAACCATATTTCCAATTGTTTGCATTTACAACCAATTCAAACAAATAATATTGTTTGAAAACCCAAATTCAAATTCAAAGCTTTTTAATGGCTGTCAATGATGGAATCGTGGGTGGGTGCATGATACGTGGGGGAGGGGGATGTGATGTGGAGAGAGAAACGTGGGGGAGTGGAAGATATGTTAGAGTAAATTTACGACACTAAATATTATCATTAATTCCCTTAAAATGTACATTAAATGGTAATTGGATATAAAATATAATTATAGTAAAATTTGAGTAGAGAGGATAATATAGTTTCATACAGTGTATAGGAATGTAAAAATTCCTTTTTCTTAAGCTGGAGTTGCCAGGAGGATCTTTCCTTGAGTGTACCTCTCTTAAAATGGCCCATTAACTTGTTGATATGATTGGGAAATTTAAGCCTAACCATTTTCGCACATTGACCCAACATTATCTGTCCTTGTTGAATGTTCTTGAACATCTATATATAAAGAGAAATTTAAAATGAGAAATTCCCCCACATATAATTAAATAGTGGCAAATATTTCGAAAAATATATCTATTATTAAAAAACTTAGTTCAAAGTAATAATATGAAACAAGCAAAAACACAAGAATGCAGAGAGAAAGAGAGGAGAGATTTATTTCTTCAATGTATTCAAGTGTGTACAACGTGATGCTCAAACCCTCTATTTATAGGATTATTTCGCGTAGATTTTTCTTTGATCTTGATGCTAAACTCGTAGTTCGAGGCATTATTTTGGCGATTTGATCGCACGAGTAAGTCCGTATAATTTTTTTAGGGTTGTGTGCATGTTTGGTTTGGAGCCCCTAGGGCTCGGGTGTGTTTTGGATAGGCCAGGAGATGTTTTTACACTTAGGAAAGTTGTAGGTTTTGTTGCTTCTGATGCACAGACATTTTGTGCATCGCGATCACGTAGTAACTCTCGCGATCGTGAAAGGGAACTAGACTAGGGGTGGAATTTGTTCTATGCGAATGCGAAGAGAGGGACGTGAACGCAGAGCACTAGGGGCTGCTCTACACAAACGCGACCCATTTCCCACAAACGCGTATAGTAAATTGGAGGTGGGTTGGGTAGTCGTCATTTCTTCTACGCGAATAAGTACACCGGTCCGCGAACGCGAAGGTCAGGGGGGCTTACCCTTCATGAACATGTAGGAGAACTCGCGATCGCGTAAGTCCCCAACGGGCAGCTCTTCGTGAACGCGACAGGCCCATCGGGAACTCGATGAAGGCCTGCATAGTCTTTTAAAAATAGTAGCAAAAACGGGCAGAACCCATTTTCTTCATATTTTCAAACTACCAAGACCTATAGGCGATTGTCTTCACACAAATTCATTCCCAAAGTATTGGTAAACAATTCTAAACTTTACTCTTTCAATTACCCAATAATTTTCATCACTTTTTAATCAAGAATCAAGAGTTTTCAAGGTAGAAATTAGGAATTTGGGTAGAGTTAGGGCATTTTGAATAATTGAAATTTAGATCTCGTTTTGGGGTCAGATTTCAAAACTAATTATATATTCGGGCTCGTGGGTGAATGGGTGATCGGGTTTTGGTCCGAACATCGAGTTTTGGCCAAGCGGACCGGGGTCGATTTTTGACTTTTTGGGGAAAAATGATAGAAAACCTATATTTAAGCATTGGGTATGAATTATTTAGCATTTATTGATGTTGTTAAATTAATTTGGGCTAGATACAATTGAATTAGAGGTGAATTCTAAAGAAAAAGTGGTGTTTGAGGCTTGAGTTGCCCGTGGAAGTTCGAGGTAAGTGTTTGGTCTAACCTTAGCTTGAGGGAATAGGTATTGTGCTTTATTTGCTATGTGTTAGTGTAGTGTACGACGTATAGATGTGGTGATGAGTACCTATACGTTAGTGTCAAGCATGCCCGTGAGTCTTAAATTGTGATCGTTGTGTTTCATAATAAGTACTACGAATGCCTAAGTTGTTGATTATCCATGTTGAGCAAGACTTGTGATTATTTTCTTGGTATTTGGTTATTGTTGAGCATTGGCTCTAGTTGAGGTTCAATTGTGAAGTTGATTATTGGTACAAGTTTGGTTATAGTTGATTCCCTTGCCGGGACGTATTTAATTCTTATTGTTGATTCCCTTGCCGGGATGTATTTATACTTATTGTTGATTCCCTTGCCGGTATATTGTTGTTGCTATTGTTTGGGTGAGGAAAGAGTGATAAATCACGAAGGGTGATGTAGTGCACATTCATACTTATGCATATTGTGAGGAAACAATGATAAAGCACGAAGGGTGATGTCGTGTACATTTACATTGATATTGATGCATATGGTGAGGAAGAGTGATAAAGCACGAAGGGTGATGCCATGCACATTTCTGATATTTATATGGTGAGGAAGAGAGATAAAGCACGAAGGGTGATGCCGTGCACATTTTCATTACTTGATTGCATTGGTGAGGATTGAGAGTAAAAGCACAAAGGGTGATGCCGTGCATTTATTGCCTGTTTGTTATGATTTCTCACTGTTTCGGCTAAAACACCTTAATTGTCTTATCCCACTTTTACTGTGATTCTTTATGTTGGTATTTCCCTATAGCATGTTACCCCTCCCCTGTTACCTTTGAATTACTTTTGTTACTGTTATTTTGTTAGATACTGTTTAGTTGTAGGTTATTGGTTTGTTGTGTTCTAGCCTCGTCATTACTTTGCAGAGGTTAGGCTCGACACTTACCAGCACATGGGATCGGTTGTGCTGATACTACACTCTGTACTCTTTTGTGAAGATCCTGGTACTGGAGCATACGGACCTTAGCTAGGGATTGTTGCCTTTAGTCCATCAGTAGACCCGAGGTAGTTCTGCAGGCGTCCGCAGGCCTTGGCGTCCCCTCACTATCTAGTTTTCTTCTGCTCTTTACTATTTTAGAGACATATATGTATTTATTTTGTTCGGACCCTATTTGTAGTATTCCTAGATAGTCCGTGAGATTGTGACACCATTTATGGGTGGTTTATGTTTATGGATTCGTATTGGTATTAGTTTAATTGTTAAATTTCATTCTTCCACTTTATCATTACCGCTGTTTATAATATATTAGCTCCCAATTGTTAAGAAGTTAAAAATGAAAAGGGTAAATTAATTGGAGTAGTTGGCTTTCCTAGCTTTCACTAGTAGGCACCATCACGACTCCCGAGGGTGAGAAATTTGGGTTGTGACAAGTTGGTATCAGAGCTCTAGGTTGCTTAGGTCTCACAATTCACGGACAAGATTGGTAGAGTCTGAGGGATCCGTACAAAGACGTTTGTGCTTATCCCCTAGAGGCTACAAAGTTAGGAACAATTTCACTTCTATTTTTCTCTGTCGTGCGATTTGGTTTCTCAATACTAATTAAATTTCTACTCTGTTCTTTCACAGATGGTGAGAACACGTACTTCTTCATCCACTAATCAGTAGCCCGAGCCCCTAGTAGTAGCATCTACGAGGGGCAGAGGGCGAGATCGAGGTCGTGCTAGAGGCCGAGGCAGAGGCAGAACTCAGACCAGAGCAACAACACCAGCGGTGGAGCCTCAGGTAGAGTTTGATGATGAGGTTTCGGCTCAGACAGTTCCGGTGGGCCCAGCTCAGGTTCCAGAGGGGTTCATTGCTACCTAGTACTCCAGGATGCTCTGGTCCATCCAGTCAGCCTTATGGAGAGTGTTACTCATGCAGGCTTGCTTCATGTAGCACCAGTCGTCTCTCAGGCAGGGGGAGGAGTACATACTCCCGCTACCCACACTCCGGAGCAGATGGATCCCCAGTTTCAGGCTCGAGTAGCTCAGCCAATTGGAGCAGTTCAGCCGGGTGTAGTAGCTTAGACCGATTATGGAGCATCTATATCTGTCGATGCTTTGTGGAGATTGGACATGTTCACCAAGTTGTTCACTACTACTTACATCTTCAGAGGATCCCCAAGATTACTTAGACAACTGTCATGAGGTCCTTCAGAATATGGGCATAGTGGAGACCAATGGGGTCGACTTTACTGTTTTTCGTATGTCAGGTTCCGCCAAGAAATGGTGGAGAGATTATTGCTTGGACAAACTAGTTGGATCACCAGCTCTCACTTGAGACCAATTATCGTGGCTATTTCTCAAGAAGTTTCTTCCTGTCACTCAGAGTGAGGAGTACCATAGATGGTTCGAGCGTCTCCAATAGGGTTCTATGACTATCACCCAGTACGAGACGAGTTTTATTTATTTGGCTTGTCATGCTCTTCTGATACTCCCTACCGAGAGAGAGAGAGAGAGGGTGAGGAGGTTTATTGAGGGACTCGCTCAGCCCATTAGACTGTAGATGGCTAAGGAGATAGGTAGTGAGATTTCTTTCATGGATGCGGCCAATGTGGTCAGGCGGCTTGAGATGGTTTTAGCTCAGGAAAGCGGTCAGGGGCCGATAAGAGGCCTCGTCATTCTTGCAGATTCAGTGGTGCCTGGAATGGAGGCAGGGATTCTTTTGGTAGAGGCCATCCTCCTATGCCATTTCAGTCATCACTTTAGGCTTCTCACGGTACTCCAGGTGGCCATAATTCTCATATGTAGTATTCTGATCAGCTTCCATATAGTGCACCACCAGTTCCTATCAGTGCACCTCCGATCCAGAGTTTTCAGGATGGTTATCCAAGCCATCAGGGTCAGCAGCCGAAGTCTTGCTATACTTGCGGCGATATGAGGCACATTGCTAGGTATTGCCCTCGAACCTTGAGCAGTTCTCAGCACCAGGGTTCTTATGCTATGGTTCCAGCACCGGGTGTTCCACCGCCCGCTCAGCCAGGTAGAGGTAGGGGTAGAAGTGTTAGTGGTAGGGGTTAGGCCGCTAGAGGTGGAGGCCAGGCAGCTAGAGGTGGATGCCAGCCAGCAGGAGGCCGTCCTAGGGATACAGTTCAGAGTAGTGGGGCCCAACCCCGATGTTATGCTATGCCAGGTATACCTAAGGCTGAGGCCTCCAATATAGTTATCAAAGGTACATTTCAGTATGCAGTAGAGATGTCTCAGTGCTATTTGATCTAGGGTCCACATATTCTTATGTATCATCTTATTTTGCCCCTTATCTGGTTGTGCCTCGTGGTTCTTTGAGTGCTCTTGTGTATGTGTCTACACCGGTGGGTGATTCTATTATGGTAGATCATGTTTATCGTGCTTGCGTGGTTGTTATTGGGGGTCTTGAGACCCATGTAGATCTCCTACTTCTCGATATGGTGGATTTCGATGTCATTCTGGGGATGGATTGGTTATCCCCTTATCATGCTATATTGGATTGTCATGCCAAGACCGTGACCTTAGCACTACTGAGATTGCCTCGTTTGGAGTGGAGAGGGACTCATGGTCATTATACCAGCAGGGTTATCTCATATATGAAGGCTCAGCGTATGGTTTATAAGGGATGTTTGGCCTATTTGGCGTATGTTTGTGATTCTAGTGCTGAGGTTCCTTCTATGGATTCTGTGCCCGTTATTCGTGAGTATCCAGCGGTATTTCCTTCAGACTTACCGAGGATGCCACCTGATAGGGACATTGACTTTTGCATTGATTTGGCTCTAGGCACTCAGCCCATTTCTATTCCGCCAAATCATATGGCCCCGCCAGGGTTGAAAGAATTGAAAGAATAGTTGCAAGACTTACTGGATAAAGGCTTTATTAGACCAAGTGTCTCGCTTTGGGGTGAGCCGGTGTTGTTTTTCAAGAATAAGGATGGGTCGATGAGGATGTGTATAGATTATCGACAGTTGAACAAAGTCACTATCAAGAACAAGTATCCATTATCGAGGATTAATGACTTTTTTGATCAGCTTCAGGGTGCCAAGGTATTTTTGAAGATTGATTTGAGATCTGGCTACCATCAGTTGAGGATTAGGGAGTCCGATGTCCCTAAGACAACTTTTTGCACTCGGTACGGGCATTATGAGTTCTTAGTGATATCATTCGGGTTGACAAATGCCCTAGCAGCTTTCATGGACTTGATGAACCGAGTGTTCAAGATTTATTTGGATTCCTTTATGATTGTCTTTGTTGATGATATTTTGATTTATTCCCGCAGCCATGAGGAGCAGGAGTAGCATCTTCGAGTCGTTCTTCAAACTCTAAGGGATAGTTAGTTGTATGCTAAGTTTTTGAAGTGTGAGTTTTGGTTGAGTTATATTGCATTCTTGGGTCATATTGTATCAGTAGATGGTATTCAGGTAGATCCGAAGAAGATAGAGGCAGTCAAGGATTGGCCTAGACCCACATCAGCTACAGATATCCGGAGCTTCTTGGGTTTGGCAGGCTATTACCATCGGTTTGTGGAGGGGTTTTCATCTATTGGAGCCCTGATGACTAGGTTGACCCAGAAGGGTGCCCAGATCAGGTGGTCGGATGAGTGTGAGGCAAGCTTTAAGAAACTCAAGACAACTTTGACTACGGCGCCAGTGTTGGTTTTGCCTAAGGTTCAGAGCCATATACAGTATATTATGATGCATCGCGTATTGGACTTGGTGCGGTATTGATGCAGAATGGCAAGGTTATTGCATATGCTTCGCGATAGTTAAAGATCCACGAGAAGAATTATCCCATTCATGATTTGGAGTTAGCAGCCATTGTTCATGCGCTGAAGATTTGGAGGCATTATTTATATGGCGTGTAATGTGAGGTGTTCACGGATCATAAGAGTTTGCAATACTTGTTCAAGCAGAAGGAGCTAAATTTGAGGCAGAGAAGGTGGTTGGAGCTATTGAAAAACTATGATATCACCATCTTGTATCATTCGAGAAAGGCCAATGTAGTGGCTGATGCTTTGAGTAGGAAATCAGCCAGTATGGGCTGCCTTGCGTATATTCCAGTCGGTGAGAGACCGTTTGCTTTGGATGTTCAGGATTTGGCCAATCAGCTCATGAGGTTGGATGTTTTTGAGCCCAGCCGAGTTTTAGCTTGCACAGTCGCTAGTTCTTTATTATTTGAGCATATCCGAGATCGGCAGTATGATGGTCCTCATTTGCTTGTCCTTAGAGACACAGTGCGGCACAGAGGTGCCAAGCAGGTGTCGGTCGCCGGTGGGATGGTTTGAGCCAGGAGAGGCTCGATTGTTGGGTACGGATCTAGTACAGGAGGCCTTGGACAAGGTGAAGATCATTTAGGATAGGCTCCGTACAACTCAGTCCAAGCAAAAGAGTTATGCCGATCGTAAGGCTCACGATGTGACATTTATGGTCGGAGAGCAGGTGATGCTCCGGGTGTCGCCCATGAAGGGCGTGATGAGATTTGGGAAGAAGGGAAAGCTAAGCCCTAAAATCATTGGTCCTTTTGAGATACTTGATCAAGTGGGAGAGGTGTTGATACCAAATTTCTCCTCAAACTATTTTTTTAAATTTGCATATATGCCTTCAAAATCACTTTTATAATAATTGGTATTTTTCCATAATTTTCCATATTATTATCAATTTATTTTCTAATTTATTCAGTACTTTATATCTAATAATTATTCATAAATTACATTACAAGTAATTTCAAAGTATCTCTTAGCTCAATATATCATTTTTAATCCTATTAGGATTTAATTATTTCACAAATTAGCCAATTTGGCATTGTTTGGCTATAATTACAATAATTTTGCAACTATAGCCTAAATGTACACTTTATGCTATTTTAATTCAATAATCGGTCCTTTTATATTTTAAATATTAGTTAATTACCTTAAGTTCACCTATTTAGATTTAATTTTATTTTATCTAATTATTAGCTATTTTTATTAATTATTTATCTAATTTTAATTGGGTATTTAACAATTAGACTCACGCTATTTAAATTCTAGCCTAAATCCAACCGGACCCCTAACCCAATTAAATAACCCACCAGACCCAATCCCAAACCCAAACCATAACCGACCCTATCCCTGGTCCAGTCTAGATCGTTGATCAAATCTAATCAACGGTCCAGATTCCCCTATACCATAATAAACCCTAATGACTACCCCCCAACCTCTCATTTCCCCCCTCTCATTCTCTCTCAACCATTCTCTCTATCTCTCTCTCTCTATCTCTGGTTCTCTCTAGAACCTTCTCCTCTCCCCTCCTCTCCGATGGAACTTGTCCACCTTCTCCGTCCACCTCCCTCGCCGGAAACCATGGCCTCTCATCATCTCCTGGCCTCTACTTCACCCCATGCCGGTTTGACACTATCCTAAGGTCCTCAAGTGAACCTAGAGCGGTTCAACTCCTACCCATGGTCCTTCATGTCATTTTTCAGCCACCTCAGACCGTTCGAGTAAGATCTATGATTTTTTCGGTTAAAACCGGTAACCCTTTAAGGTTTTCTTATTTTCTCTAGGTTCTCTGAAACCCTAACTCTTAAGATTTTTCGATTTTCTTTTAGGTCTATCTTAGATCTGTGTATACTATGAGCTTTTGTTGTTTTTCTCAAAGTTTTTTTTTCCGATTTTTTCTAAAGTAACTTTCATCTTCGAACTAGGGTTCTTAAACACCTTTTCAAAATGCTTCTTTCTTCTGATTTTTTGTATTAATTTGCGAGTCTCTATGGTTAAAGCGTTTGTTTAAGTTTTCTCCTCTATTCGAGTTATTGTGTTGAAACCCTAATTTCGTCTCTTAAACTTCTTAGATCTGTACAGATCTGAGAAGGATCGAACCATTTTTTTACTTGTTTACATGGAAAATCTCTTGATTTTCGAATTCGTGCCATCTTCCTAAACTAGGGTTTCTGAAAAAAAATCGAAACACTTTCTAGTTTTAAGTGCTTAATCCCCTGCGTCTATGCATTTTGATTGATTTTGTTAAGTCCTTCCTTGACCCTAACTAGCCTATGTCAAAACCCAAATTTTTTAGGGTTCTTCGTTTGTTTTCTGTGTATTGGCATGACTTACTGATTCTCATGTTTCTTTTGAGTTCTTGTGATTTCTTGTGACTGTCTTGCCTTGATATGCTTCTACTGATTTTCTCAGCCTAGACTTACACCAATTCTATGTGTTTGTGTTCGTCTCGATTGTTCGCATCAAGACTCACATCTTTCTCACTGATTCGGTATCGTTTGATCTTCATGTTTTGCTGGAGTTGTGTGCCAATTCTTGACTACCCATGTCTTGCTCTATTTATATGTTAAACATGCTGACTCTTTTGCATTACTTTCTCTTTGATTGATTCTGAATTCCTTATTACTTGGTGTGATTTGAACATTTTCCTTTGGAACCCCCGACTCCTACCTTTCTACTTAATTTGATTAGTTGCTTTCCTTAATTAATTCTCCCTTGCCTTGTCTGCATTCTTACTAATTATTTCCTTAGTTTGAAAACTTTCTAAACCTAGCCTTAATTATATGTTCTATACTAGTACTATTTTGAAATCTTTCCTTATTTGTTACACTCCAGCCATGTATGATTTCTTTCCTTACTTGTCACCTACTATTTACTATTTACACTGACTCCTTCAATCAAAGGGAGATTAGAACCAATTTTTTATACTGAGTTCTATAATTACTGAAGAATTGATTCTTGCCTATTTTAACCAGTTTTCAAACTACTTTATAAATGACTCTCTTCTACAGTCTTAAAACACGAACAATAGTTGAGAATACACACACAAACACATACACTCAAACTCTCTCTTCTTTCTCTGCTACTTGTGCTAATTGCTTATCTAGCTAGCTGAAAGCCAAGACTCAGCCGGCTAGACTGTGGAACTCTACTTGCTTTACTTTCTGCACTTTACTTCCTTAACTAGTATGTTCCTAGTTCAATTTTGAAACTCAACTCTATGTGCTCCCTGTCTGTTAATCCATGTCTCCTTCTGCACTAATTTAATAGCTTATGTGTTTAATTGCCCTTCTTGTTTACTGCGTTATTCAGTATGCTTAATTTTTTCCCTCTCTTGTTCAAGTGTGCAATCAATATCTCTGGGTCTCACTTGTCTTGTATGATACTGGGCCAGCATGTTTACTTGAGTTCTTGTCTATTCCCGTCAATTAATATGCCCATAGACTCCTAATGTATTTGATTAACACTAAGTAGCATGACTAACTCTGTGTAATAGACCCCTTCCCTGTAATTCAGCATGTCTACTATTTTCTTTCATTTTTCTACTACTATTCTTCCCTAACCCCCTAACCCACAACATATTGTAAGCATGTGTTTGTGACACCCAGTCACTATGTGATCCTGAACCCTTCCCCCTACACCTAATAAGTAACTATGTTAAGCTCCTGGCATGAACACTTTGTGATAAACTGTTGCTGTGACTATTTAAGTTCTGTAGCACTTCTCTAGTGTTAACCTGTGCGCAAATATGCTTTCACATATGAACTACTTGTCCCAATTACTCATTTCCCTATTTGTGTTTGAACTCTGTATGTTGGTTTGGTCTTGAGTTGTTGATTGCCCTATTTCTTTTCTTCTCCAAACTGTTTTGTTTTCACTAAGGCAAACTCTTCTATTGCTTTTTTCCAAAACTTCTTTCAAACTAATCATTGTCAAAAATGTTTCAAACTCAACTCTTTTAAAATTATGTCAAGAACTCTCACCTTACTCTTAGACCACTAGGTTCAACTCCTTTTGTGTGAGCCTTGCCTTGGGACTCTTGGGCTCTCTCTAAACTTGGACACACAAAAACTGGCCCTTCCACACTGCACTTATTTTGTCATGGCTATGAAATCTGGGTGTGAGCACTGCGCGGGATCCCTTGAGGTCCTTAGGGAACTCTGACACACCCAAATATGAGAAAGGCTATGGAATAGTCATGGCACTTGAGGTGATTTATTACATAACTCAGGGAGGAAGTCCTAATTAGGTGCTAAACGTTTGGGCCTGTTTTCAGGCTCTCTATAGTGTAACTTTTATTTTTCTTATGTAATTCATTTCAGTATTGGTCTGTAATAATCTGTTGAAAACAAGTATTGGGGTTGGCTAGTGAAAAAGGATGGGGTAAATATGCATGCTATAGTTGGTAAGGGTAGAAAACATGTTATTAGGTTTATATTCCTAATTGCGCAATGGAAACCATGCTTAGGATTCATGCATGCATTAGAAATCATGCTCTTAGGTCCCATGTTTATTGTTTCAGCATGTGCATCCTTACAAAATCATGTGTTAAAATCTGCTAATAATTAGTACTTTACCATTATGTAATGCGCTGCCATGTACACCTAGAGATCTTGCCTTAGGATAAAAACAACGCTAATAAATAGGTCATTTCCATATCTTCTACATATTCTGAAAGTACATAATACTTATGCATTTAGAAAAAAACCCTGCTCAGGTCCTGCATATACATCACTCTGCAGTTTTGTGCATTAGATATCATGCCTTTTGAACTGCATTCACATCCGCTTAGGTATCTCTAGTTTAATTATTAAAAAATAGATTAACCCAACCGATAATAATTTCGGAATTCTGAACATTTAGAACAGCGTGTTTAGTAATACAATTCAAACAGTCTTCTCTAAGTAACCCTAAAAATTGGAATACTGTTTTACACCTAGGCAAGCCTTAGGTGTTAAATTTCTCAAAACTGGAAACATGTTTCTTTATGTATGCTGCTTAATTATCAACTGTTAGAATTAGTAGGCAAGCCTGATTCAGACTTCTTTTCTGAGTCATGTAATAAATTTGATTTTGCTATAATCACTTATATACCATGCATAAGATCTGAATATGGACCTTATCTATGTATGAGTCGTGCTATCTATGTGCATTACTTGTGGAGGTATAATTGAGCCTTCCATCTATTATCTGTGTTTCCCCCTAAATGCAGTCCTATGTGTTCTTATTTGTTGCCTAGTATTTTTTCCTTTAAACCCGAGGGTCTTCCTAGCACCCCCTTTTTATAGGATAGGAGTCTTAAATTCATCTGGGACTGATAGGAAGGGACGGGTAATAGCATGCAATAGGGGTCGAGACCAACTTTCGCTTTAACTAACTTCACAGGGCAGGAAAAGTTAGATATGGATATGATGACCGGTGCGTTAATACCACGTGTAGCCCCTCTTTGAGGAGTGTCATACCGGGTATTGCATTGATGTGATCCATATTATAAACAAACCTAGGATACCCCCCTTTACATTCCTGAATATGCTTAGATTGTAACTCTTTTCAAAATCTTGCTTTTCACTTATTGTTTTTTCAAACACTTATGTATTTAAACTTAAATCCCCTACTATTTGAGTCATACTTGCTTATTTGCTAATTGTACAAATTCACAAAAACCTGTTTGGCCGGGAACCACACTAATGGATCTTGAGGGGTTCCTAACACTTTCCCCTTAGGATAATTTCAAGCTCTTACCCTATCTCTGGTTACCAAACGTAGTTATAAATGAACCTTATAGGTGCCCTAATGCACCTTAAATCGTTAGGTGGCGACTCTTCAAACTACAAACCCCCTTTCCTAAAAGGAAAGAGTTGTTCTAATCAAAATGTCATAAACCCGATTCCGCGAAGGAAAAAAAGGGTGCGACAGCATGGCGACTCTGTTGGGGATATTTAGGCTTTTACCATTTCATACCGTTTTTTGTGAATTTGTACCCCTCCCTATGTGCAATTATTTGTTTAATTTCCTTTAAGCGTTTAATTTCTTCTTCAAAAGCAAAACTGACATATCTTTCTTGTTTCATTCCTTTATAACTGCTTTAATCTATGAAACTGATGTATTTATTGCTTTCTTAACGTGCAAATACATGTCAACATGCTTTTAATTATTGCATAATCATTCTCAACATCATACTCCACTCGTGCCAAACAAATACTATAGCAACGCTTGATGAGTGGTTACGCCCTTCCTGTATCATTACCCCCTAAATTTGGAAAGGCTTATTTGCGGTAAAACTAGTCGATCAGCGGTGCAGTCGACAGTTTCGCGCCTTCCCCCTTGAGTTGTCCGCTCAAGGGTACCAGTCAAAAACCCCATAGAAACCTTACTCTATTTAAATTGTGCATGCATCATGGTCAAACCTAGTTGGATCAGTTATGTCATTCACATAATGATCCTTTAAGATAAGACTTATCCAAAGTCCATCGGGTTTTCCAAAATCCCAACGAACGCAACCACGTTTTGTGCATTAATTTGGAGAAAAATGTCGATGTGCTGATCATAAATGTATAAATAGTCGAGTCCGGTGGGGGTATGGTCCAAACCTTTTGTTTTGCAGAAAATGAGGCACATGGTCCCCAGTTTTGGTATGGTTAGCACGCCCCCACTCTTTCTAGACTGGTGGAGGAGTCTTCCATCGAATGACCAAATTAATGAGTGGAAAGAGAGGGATGCCAAAGCTAGCGAAAAGTTAGAATATCCGGAATACAGTCTGCTGGAATTAGAAGAAAAAGTGAGGAAGAGAGTCACCGACTGCCAGAACACTGAGGGAGACGAAGGAGAACACCTGGCAAAGGAATTTTTACTGGTGAACCTACGCGAACTGGAGGATTTGATCAACGAGAGCATTCAACTTGAGGAAGGTCCTTCTGAGGCCAAATAGATTAGGTTTACTCGCTTACCAAATGTAATAAGGCCAAGTGCCAGTAGTGACTTATTATTATCTTAGTATCGTTTTGGGATTTGTCTATTTTTATATTATGAAATGAAGCATTTATTGGCATTTGAAGTTCTCCAAATCTATTTGTCACTAGCCCTACCTCGGGCATAAAGAGGTTCCTAAATTAGGACACACTTTACATTCTCGCACTATGTGTTTAAATATTGCAATACTTTTTATAATCCTCACTGACTTGATTACCTTTTGTTTTTATTTTTTCTTATTATTCCCCTCCCCAAAGGTTAGTTCGTGCACTCTGGCATCATCATCTTATTTCACAAGATCCAGGGGCCCTCCACCCACTCCTTATTTTAGTCCCGTTAAAGGCAAGAACAAAGGCAAAATGGAAGATTTATACAACATCGGGAAGGAGAACATAGCTGAACGGGTAGAGGCCACTAATGGCCAGGGTATTCGGGTTCCTAACGAAAATGTGTCACAACTTGAACAGAAACTGTTGAAATTCTAGGAAAAGCTCGATCAGGTTCGAAATCTGGCAAACCTGTCATTTTCCCTCAGCACCCCAAATATCAGCTTCCCCAACGCTCGAAACCCTGCACCTCTTCAAAATATTCCAAAATAGTAGAATCATCCCGTGCCTCATCATCATGCAGCTCCACCAAAGAACCAATGCAAGACCTGCTATACCCCAAACAACACTCTACTACTCATCCCAGAACCTCAGAACTCCACAAACGACCATTTCCATGCCCATACACTATGCCACCATAACAATCTTATCTACGTGGAGACCATGCCACACTCTACCTAACCTATCTAATGCACACCTGAGTCTGATGAAAAGGATCTGCTTATCAGTAACTTGGCCGAGGAACTTAAGAAACTGACCAGCCGGATTCAAGGCATTGAGGGAAGCAAAGGAATCGATGGGATGAACTATAAGGACCTTTGCATATAGCCTGATATCGAACTACCTGAGGGGTACAAACCTCCTAAGTTCGAAATGTTTGATGGCACGGGTGATCCAAGGGTCCATCTGAGGACATATTGTGACAAGCTAGTTGGAGTAGGGAAAGATGAAAGGATCCACATGAAGCTGTTCATGAGGAGTTTGAAGGGAGATACATTATCTTGGTACATCAGCCAAGATCCCAAGAAGTGGTCAAGTTGGGTGGGCATGACATCTGAGTTTATGCGCAGATTTAGGTGTACTACAGAGAACACAGCAAACGTGTTCTATATCCAGAATTTGAAGAAGAAACCCAAGGAGACGTTTCGCGAGTATGCTACTCGCTGGAAGTCCGAAGCTGCTAAGGTCAGACCCGCCTTAGAAGAGGAGCAAATGAACAAGTTCTTTGTCTGGGCTCAGGACCTACAATACTATGAATGGCTGATGATGATTGAGAACTATAAGTTCTCTGACATTATCAAATTAGGTGAGAGAATTTAAGAAGGTATTAAAAGTGGTATGGTTACAAATTTCGAGGCCTTGCAAGCTAGGAATAAGGCTATACAGTCCGGTGGTGTGTCCAAGAAAAGGGACGTTGGGGCCGTAATGGTTGCACAAAGGACCAAGTCTCCCCTCAAATACCACACTTATCCAACACCTCCACTCACATACCAACCAACCCCAAATTACCAAGCACCCTCACCTTCATACCAAGCTTCGCCACCAACCTATCAGTCATCTCCACCTCCTACATATCAACCTACTTCACCCATATATTCCCAACCCGCTCATGTCTACCAAACTTATAATGCTTAACCATCCTATTATCAATCACGCCCTGCACACCAAAATTACCCTAGACCCCAACCTAATTTTGATCACAGACCTCCGAAATAATATACAGCTATCGCTGAACCCATCGACCGGCTGTATGAGAGGCTCAAAGCTACTGGTTATGTCACCCTCATCCCTGCTGCAACCCGTGAGAATCCTTCTTAATGGGTCAACCCTAACAAGTCTTGTGCATACCACTCCGGCATGAAAGGGCACACCATCGATGAATGTCGTTCCTTGAAAGACAAGATATAGTCCTTAATTGATAACAAGATCATTGTGGCAAAGAAGCCCGCTCCAAATGTCTACAAAAACCCTCTGCTAGACCATAAGGGTGGAGGTATCCACATAATTGAAGTAGAAGGTGTCTTGGATCCTGAGGGATCAATCGGGTTGATCGCAGAAGGTGATGACCCGAAGAAACCGACAATTACTCTCAATCAAATCATAGTCCAGATTCAACCATCCGAGGACGCTGAGGTAAATATGTTTGTACCTCTTGAGTTTGAAGGAGAGTTATCCGCAAAGACATCAGTACCAATTGAGGTTGAATTCGTGTCTCCAGCAAATGCACCCGCACCATTTGAGGTTGCAGTCTTGCCACCCAAGGCACATGTTCCATTCAAAGTAAGGATAGTTGTGCCGGTCCTTGTGGCAATGTCAACCATGCCACCATTCTATACAAATGTTGTACTCTGGGACTATACAATCGAGGCGAGAAGGAAAGGCAATGTCAGGATTGAAGAAACTGTCGCAGCACAGGGTATGACAAGAACTGGTAGAGTCTATACCCCTGAACATCTAGCTGAATCAAGCAAACAGGCCTCCAATCGGCAACCTCTCATTGAGACAGGTTCGAACGACCTTTGGAGGAAAATACAAGCCAAGGAATATTCGGTCATCGACCAGTTAAACAAGACGCCAGCATAAATATCCATTCTTTCTTTGGTGCAAAATCCTGAGACGCATAAGAATGCTCTGTTAAAGGTGCTAAATGAAGCATACGTACCAAGTAACATCACAAGCGGGGAAGTGGATAGTATGGTAGGACAAGTGCTGGAAAGCCATAAGATCACCTTTCATGAGGACGAGCTACCACCTGAAGGGCTGGGGCACAACAAAGCATTGCACATCACCATGCAATGCAAAGATTATTTTATCACCAGAATCCTAATCGATGGAGGTTCCAGTCTTAACATTTGTCCATTGGTAACACTCAAGAAGCTGAGTAAAGGGTTGCATGAGATAAATGATGGAGCAATCAATGTGAAAGCCTTCGATGGTTTTGAGGTCCACCATTAGCAAGATTAGTCTATGCCTGCAAATAGGACCAACCTGGTTCGAGGTCGATTTCCAGGTAATAGATGTACTAGCATCTTACAATTGCTACTGGGATGACCATGGATTCATGCCGCTGGGGCCGTAGCATCAACGCTGCATCAGGCAGTAAAGTTCGAATAGAATCACTAGGAAGTGTTCATTCACGGCGACAGTAGCAACCCTATATACAGTCGCCAGATTCCGATGATTGAGGGAAGAAGGAAGCTGGGTGGAGAAACTTACCACCATATTGAGCGGGTCAATGCTATCGACAAAGACAAATGGTGGGATATCAAAATCGAGAGTATACTGAGTTGGAGTAGGTACGAACTTGGCAAAGGGCTCGGCAAGAACCTCCAAGGAATCTCTAAACCTATAAAACTCAAGAAACATGACACTAGCTTTGATTTAGGATATGAATACACCTGGGAAGAATTCAATAACTGGTCGCCACCATGGCACAGTCCTTACTATCTACTAGAGCAGCCAATGCCACATCTAGAGCAAACCTTCCAACAGGCCGACATTATTTATAGGTCAGATGAAGAAGAAGCACTTGCAGCAGTGAAGAACTTGTTTTTAGAGGACAGTGATATGGACTGTTGTGTTATTCTCGAGGAGGGGGGAGGAAGGGCCCACACCTAAACCATACCCGACCCTATCTCTGGTCCAGTCTGGACCGTTGATCAAATCTAATCAACGGTCCAGATTCCCCCATATCATATTAAACCCTAATGTCTACCCCCCCCCCCAATCTCTCATTTCCCCCCTCTCATTCTCTCTCAACCGGTCTCTATATCTCCCTCCCTCTATCTCTGATTCTCTCTAGAACCTTCTCCTCTGCCCTCCTCTCCGATGGAACTTGTCCACCTTCTCCGTCCACCTCCTTCATTGGAAACTATGGCCTCTCATCATCTCCTGGCCTCTGCTTCACCCCACACCGGTTTGACACTACCCTAAGGTCCTTAGGTAAACCTGGAGCGGTTCAACTCCTACCCATGGTCCTTCATGCCATTTTTCGGCCACCTCAGGCCTTTCGAGTAAGATCTATGTCTTTTCCGGTTAAAACCGGTAACCCTTTAAGGTTTTCTTATTTTCTCTAGATTCTGTGAAACCCTAACTCTTAATATTTTCCGATTTTCTTTTAGATCTGTCTTAGATCTGTGTATACTATGAGCTTTTGTTGTTTTCCTCAAAGGTTTTTTTTTTCGATTTTTCTAAAGTAACTATTCATCTTTGAAGTAGGGTTCTTAAACACCTTTTCAAAATGCTTCTTTCTTCTAATTTTTCGTATTAATCTGTGAGTCTCTATGGTTAAAGTGTTTGTTTAAGTTTTCTCCTCTATTCGAGTTATTGTGTTGAAAACCCTAATTTCGTCTCTTAAACTTCTTAGATCTGAGAAGGATCGAGCTTTTTTTTTACTTGTTTTCATGGAAAATCTCTTGATTTTCGAATGGCTTGCCATCTTCCTAAACTAGGGTTTCTAGAAAATCTTTTTTCAAAACGCTTTCTGGTTTTAAGTGCTTAATCCCCTGCGTCTATGTGTTTTGACTGATTTTGTTGAGTTCTTCCTTGACCCTAACTAGCCTATGTCAAAATCCTAATTTTTTAGGGTTCTTCGTTTGTTTTCTGTGTATTGGCATGACTTACTGATTCTCATGTTTCTTTTGAGTTCTTGTGATTTCTTGAGACTGCCTTGCCTTGATATGCTTCTACTGAGTTTCTCAGCCTATACTTACATCAATTCTATGTGTTTGTGTTTGTCTCGATTGTTCGCATCAAGACTCGCATCTTTCTCACTGATTCGGTATAGTTTGATCTTTATGTTTTGCTGGAGTTGTGTGCCAATTCTTGACTACCCATGTCTTGCTCTATTTATATGTTAAACATGCTGACTCTTTTGCATCACTTTCTCTTTGATTGATTCTGAATTCCTTATTACTTGGTGTGATTTGAACATTTTCCTTTGGAACCTCCGACTCCTACCTTTCTACTTAATTTGATTAGTTGCTTTCCTTAATTAATTCTCCCTTGCCTTGTCTGCATTCTTACTAATTATTTCCTTAGTTTGAAAACTTTCTAAACCTAGCCTTAATTATATGTTCTATACTAGTACTATTTTGAAAATCTTTCCTTATTTGTTACACTCCAGCCATGTATGATTTCTTTCCTTACTTGTCACCTACTATTTACTATTTACACTGACTCCTTCAATCAAAGGGAGATTAGAACCAATTTTTTATATTGAGTTCTATAATTACTGAAGAATTGATTCTTGCCTATTTTAACCAGTTTTCAAACTACTTTATAAATGACTCTCTTCTACAGTCTTAAAACACGAACAATAGTTGAGAATACACACACAAACACACACACTCAAACTCTCTCTTCTTTCTCTGCTACTTGTGCTAATTGCTTATCTAGCCGGCTAGACTGTAGAACTCTACTTGCTTTACTTTCTGCACTTTACTTCCTTAACTGGTATGTTCCTAGTTCAATTTTGAAACTCAACTCTATGTGCTCCGTGTCTGTTAATCCATGTCTCCTTCTGCACTAATTTAATGGCTTATGTGTTTAATTGCCCTTCTTGTTTATTGCGTTATTCAGTATGCTTAATTTTTGCCCTCTCTTGTTCAAGTGTCAATCAGCATGTCTAGGTCTCACTTGTCTTGTATGATACTGGGCCAACATGTTTACTTGAGTTCTTGTCTATTCCCCTCAATTAATATGCCCATAGACTCCTAATGTATTTGATAACACTAAGTAGCATGACTAACTCTATGTAATAGAACCCTTCCCTGTAATTCAACATGTCTATTATTTTCTTACATTTCTCTACTACTATTCTTCCCTAACCCCCTAACCCCCAACACATTGTAAGCATGTGTTTGTGACACCCAGTCACTATATGATCCTGAACCCTTCCCCCTACACCTAATAAGTAACTCTGTTAAGCTCCTGGCATGAACACTTTGTGATAAACTATTGCTGTGACTATTTAAGTTCTGTAGCACTTCTCTAGTGTTAACCTGTGCACAAATATGCTTTCACATATGAACTACTTGTCCCAATTCCTCATTTCCCTATTTGTGTTTGAACTATGTATGTTGGTTTGGTCTTGAGTTGCTGATTGCCCTGTTTCTTTTCTTCTCCGAACTGGTTTTGTTTTCACTAAGGCAAACCCTTCTATTGCTTTTTTCCAAAATGTATTTCAAACTAATCATTGTCAAAACTGTTTCCAACTCAACAATTTTAAACTTATGTCAAGCACTCTCACCTTACTCTTAGACCACTAGGTTCTGCCCCTTTTGTGTGAGCCTTGCCTTGGGGCCCTCGAGCTCCCTCTGAACTTGGACACACAAACGCTAGCCCTTCCACACTTCACTTACTCTGTCTTGGCTATGAAATCTGGGTGTGAGCACTGCCCAGGATCCCTTGAGGTCCTTAGGGAACTCTAACACACAAAGGCTATGGAATAATCTTGGCACTTGAGGTGATTTATTTCAAATCTCAGGGAGGAAGTCCTAATCAGGTGCTGAAGGTTTGGGCCTGTTTTCAGGTTCTCTATAGTGTAACTTTTATTTTTCTTATGTAATTCATTTCAGTATTGGTCTGTAATAATCTGTTGAAAACAAGTATTGGGGTTGGCTAGTGAAAAAGGATGGGGTAAATATGCATGCTATAGTTGTTAAGGGTAGAAAACATGTTATTAGGTTTATATTCCTAATTGCGCAATAGAAACCATGCTTAGGATTCATGCATGCATTAGAAATCATGCTCTTAGGTCCCATGTTTATTGTTTCAGCATGTGCATCCTTACAAAATCATGTGTTAAAATCTGCTAATAATTAGTACTTTACCATTATGTAATGCGCTTCCATGTACACTTAGAGATATTGCCTTAGGATAAAAACAACGCTAATAAACAGGTCATTTCCATATCTTCTGCATATTCTGAAAGTATGTGATACTTATGCATTTAGAAAAAAATCCTGCTCAGGTCCTGCTTATACATCACTCTGCATTTTTGTGCATTAGATATCATGCTTTTAGAAATGCATTCACATCCACTTAGGCATCTCTAGTTTAATTATTAAAAAAAAAAAAGATTAACCCAGCTGGTAATAATTTCGGAATTCTGAACATTTAGAACAGTATGTTTAGTAATACAGTTCAAACAGTTTTCTCTAAGTAACTCTGACAACTGGAACACTGTTTTACACATAGGCAAGCCTTAGGTGTTAAATTTGTCAAAACTGGAAACATGCTTCTTTATGTATGCTGCCTAATTATCAACTGTTAGAATCAGTAGGCAAGCTTGATTCGGACTTCTTTTCTGAGTCATGTAATAAATTTGATTCTACTGTTGTTACTTAGATACCATGCATAGGATCTGAATGTGGACCTTATATGTGAATGAGTTGTGCTGTCTATGTGCATTACTTGTGGAGGTATAACTGAGCCTTCCATCTGTCTTCTGTGTTTTCCCCCTAAATGCAGTCCTATGTGTTCTTATTTGTCACCTAGTATTTTGCCTTTAAACCTGAGGATCTGCCTAGAAAACCCCCTCCCCTTTATAGGATAGGAGTCCTAAATTCCTCCGGGACTGATAGGAAAGGACGGGTAACAACATGCAATAGGGGAAGAGACCAACCTTCGCTTTAACTACCTTCACGGGGCGGGAAAGGGTAGATATGGATATGATGAGCGGTGCGTTAATTCCAGGGGTAGCCCCTCTTTGAGGAGTGTCATACCAGGTATTACATTGATGTGATCCATATTATAAACAAACCTAGGACACCCCCCTTTACATTCTCGAATATGCTTAGATTGTAACTCTTTTCAAAATCCCGCTTTTCACTGATTGTTTTTTCAAACACTTGTGTATTTAAACTTAAATCCCCTACTATTTGAGCCATACTTGATTATTTGCTAATTGTACAAATTCACAAAAATCTGTTTGGCCGGGAACCACACTAGTGGATCTTAAGGAGTGCCTAACACTTTCCCCTTGGGATAATTTCAAGCTCTTACCCTATCTCTGGTTACCAAACGTAGTTATAAATGAACCTTATAGGTGCTCTAACGCACCTTAAATCGTTAGGTGGCGACTCTTCAAACTGCAAACCCCCTTTCACAAAAGGAAAGAGTTGTCCCAACCAAAATGTCATAAACCGATTCCGCGAAGGAAAAAGGGGGCGCGACAAGAGAAGGCTTACAGACTTGCGTTGCCGCAAAGTTTATTAGTTGTGCACTCAGTGTTTCATGTGTCCATGCTTCGAAAGTATTACGGCAATCCATCCCACGTGTTAGACTTCAGCACTGTCCAATTGGACAAGGATCTGACCTATAAGGAGGAGCCGATAGCTATTCTAGACAGGCAGGTTCATCACTAAAGATCGAAGAAGTTACCTTCAGTTCATGTTCAGTGGAGAGATCAGCCTGCCGAGGCAGCTACCTGGAAGTCCGAGTTCGATATGTGGAGCCGTTATTCCCATCTTTTTTCCGACTCAGGTACTTCTTTCTATGTCCGTTTGAGGGCGAACAATTGTTTTAGAGGTGGAGGATGTGATCACCCAAAAGGTCATCATTTGATTTACAAGTAAATTCTGTGTTCCAAGACCTTAAAAGCCTCCTTTTATCTCACCTTTATTTGCGTGCGTGGTCCGAACATATATCCAGAACGCTTTTATGTGGAAATTTGATAAAAATGCTAATTTTGCTTTTAAAATTGAATTTAAGTTAATTTCGGTCAACATTTTGGGTAAATAGACCCAGATCCATGATTTGACGGTCCTCGAGGTCCGTAGAAAAATATGGGACTTGGGCATATGCCCGGAATTGAATTTCGAGGTCCCAAGCCCGAGAAATGAGTTTTTGAAAAAAATTATTTAATTGAAATTATAAGAGTTTTTGGAAAGTTATGTATTTGAAATTGATGGTATTGGGCCCGTATTTTGGTTCCAGAGCACCGTACAGGTTTGATATGGTGTTTAAGTTGTGCCTGTAAAATTTAGTAAAAAACAGATTTAATATGACATAAATCGGACCCTCGGTTGTTAAAATTTGAACTTAAGAATTGTGAATCACACGAGTAAGTCCGTATGATATTTTTTAGAATTGTGTGCATGTTTGGTTTGCATCCCCGAAGGCTCGGGTGAGTTTTGGATAGGCCACGAGATGTTTTTACACTAAGGAAAGTTGCAGGTTTTGCTTCTTATGGTGCACAGACATTTTGTGCATCACGATCGCGTAGTAACTCTCGTGATCGTGAAAGTGAACTGGGCTGGGGGTGAAATTTGTTCTATGTGAACGCGAAGAGAGGGACACAAACACGGAGCACTAGGGGGCTGCTCTACGCAAACACATACACCGGTCCGCGAATGCGAAGGTCAGGGGGGTTTACCCTTCGCGAACGCGTAGGAGAACTCGCGATCATGTAAGTCCCTAACGGGAAGCTCTTCACGAATGCGGCAGGCCCATCACGAACGCGATGAAGGCCTGCCCAGTCTTTTAAAAACAGTAGCAAAAATGGGCAGAACCCATTTTCTTTATATTTTCGAAATACCAAGACCTAGAGGCCATTTTCTTCACCAAATTCATCGCCAAAGTGTTGGTAAACAGTTCTAAACTTTACTCTTTCAATTACCCAATGTTTATCATCACTTTTTAATCAAGAATCAAGAGTTTCCATGGTAGAAATTAGGAATTTGGGTAGAGTTAGGGCTTTTTGAATAATTGAAATTTAGACCTCGTTTTGGGGTCGTATTTCAAAACTAATTACAAATTCGGGCTCGTGGGTGAATGGGTGATCGGGTTTTAGTCCGAACCTCGAGTTTTGACCAAGGTCGATTTTTGACTTTTTGGAGAAAATGATAGAAAACCTATATTTAAGCATTGGGTATGAATTCTTTAGCATCTATTGATGTTGTTAAATTAATTTGGGCTAGATACAATTGAATTGGAGGTGAATTCTAAAGGAAAAGTGGTGTTTGAGGCTTGAGTTAGCCGTGGAAGTTCGGGGTAAGTGTTTGGTCTAACCTTAGCTTGAGGGAATAGGTATTGTGCTTTATTTGCTATGTGTTAGTGTAGTGTACGCCGTATAGGTGTGGTGACGAGTAGCTATACGTTGGTGTCAAGCATGCCCGTGAGTCTTAAATTATGATCATTGTGTTTCTTAATAAGTACTATGATTGTCTAAGTTGTTGATTATCCATGTTGAGCAAGACTTATGATTATTTTCTTGGTATTTGGTTATTGTTGAGCATTGGCTATAGTTGAGGTTCAATTGTGAAGTTGATTATTGGTACAAGTTTGGTTATAGTTGATTCCCTTGCCGGGACGTATTTAATTCTTATTGTTGATTCCCTTGCCCGGATGTATTTATAATTATTGTTGATTCCCTTTCCGGGATATTGTTGTTGCTATTGTTTGGGTGAGGAAAGAGTGATAAAGCATGAAGGGTGATGTCGTGCACATTCATACTTACGTGTAAGGTGAGGAAAGAGTGATAAAGCACGAAGGGTGATGCGTGTACATTTACATTGATATTGATACATATGGTGAGGAAGAGTGATAAAGCACGAAGGGTGATGCCATGCACATTTCTGATATTTATATGGTGAGGAAGAGAGATAAAGCATGAAGGGTGATGACGTGCACATTTTCATTACTTGATTGCATTGGTGAGGATTGAGAGTAAAAACACGAAGGGTGATGCCGTGCATTTATTGCCTGTTTGTTATGATTTCTCACTGTTTCAGTTCAAATATGCCATGACCCTAACCCCGAACCCGGTCGTGATGGCACCTCTCATGAAGATAAGGCCAGCCAATTAAACCCAATTCACTTTTTTATAACAGTTAAAAAATGTAAAATCAGTCTAATCATGAATTAGTGATAATGAGTAGCGGATATACAACCCAACACAGCCCCAACCGGGGTGTCACAAGTCACAAGCATCTACTGGGGTATAATTACAACTGAAAGTACGAAGTGTAAAAATACAGACTAATGAAATGAAGAGAGAGAAAAGCAGTGATGCGAACGCCGACAGCTACCTTGCTAAACTCTGATGACTCTGCCTCCGATCAGCCAAAACATACCTGAATCTGTACACAAGGTGCAGGGAGTGATGTGAGTACTCCGACTCAGTGAATAATAATAATAAATAAAGACTAAAGGCAAGAAATTACGTAAAACATATCAAGATGCAGTATAGAAGCAATCCAAAACTAGTAAGAAAGCAGTGAAGCTGTAAAAATCTCTTAAAATATCTTAGCTCAGTTTAAACTTCTTTGAAAATAGCTTTTCAATGGTTACGCAAATGAACGCAAATAGTTAGTGCAGAGAAGCACAGAAATTCGCCCCTCGTACACAAATACCATAGTTTAACAGGTAAAATGACAAGTAAATATGAAATATAAACAAATAATGGTTCGCCCCTCGGGCACAATATCAACAACTCCACCCCTCGGGAATATCTAAGAACAATACCAGCCCCTCGGGCAATCACATAGAATGGTATCAGCCCCTCGGGCAATCACATAGATCAATACCAGCTCCTCGGGCTATCACATATAACAATATCATCCCCTCGAGCTATCACATAGAACAATATCAGCCCCTCAGGCTATGTCTCACATCACAATGAGTACCCGCGCTCACTAGGGGGTGTACGGACTCTGGGAGAGGCCCCTTACGGCCCAAGCGCAATATCAAACCATCTCGTGACATCAAATCTAGGCCCTTGGCCTCAAATCAATCAATCCACCTCTTGGCATATTTATGTATCTCAAGCCCTCGGCCTCATATCAGTATCAATGTATCCTCACAACTAGGCCCTCGGCCTTACCCAGTCCAAAAATCATAACAAGCCCCTCGGGCAATAGTAAAACCGTATTTCTCAGCCCAAAACATCATTTAAAATTATCATTTAAGTCTGAAAATTGAGTAAAATCACTGAGTAGTAAAACAGTGGAAAATAACATGACTGAGTTCAAGTATAAAGTCAAAACAGTGAGAAAATATCAACAAAAATCCCCGAAGGATTCAAAAAGCTAGCACTAGGCCCAAATATGGCATTCTCCCCAAATAATGATGATAGCAATTAGTTTTCAATCAAATACGCGGTAAAATCATCAATCAGGACGGACCAAGTCACAATCCCCAATAGTACACGACCACACGCATGTTGTCAAGCGTGTGCCTCACCTCAATATAGCGCTATGATGTGTAATCCGAGGTTTCAAACTCTCAGAACATTATTTACAATCATTACTCACCTCGAACCAGCTAAATTTCTAGCTCGCGACGTCTTTTCCCCTCAAATCGGCCTCCACGCGTGTCGAATCTATCTAAAATCAGAACGAATACATCACAATATGCTAAGGAATCAAAGCCCAAGCAAAAACAATCAACAAAGGGCACGATTCATGAAATTACCAAAACCTGAGCCTCGGGCCCACGTCTCGGAATCGGGTAAAATTTACATTTTCAGAATCCTCATACACTCACGAGTCTAACATACCAAAATTATTCAATTCTGGTACCATTTGGTCCTTCAAATCATCATTTTATATTTTTGGAAGATTCCACAATCAATCTTCCAAAATTCCATCCCAAATCACGAATTCAATGATAGATTCATGTATTTTAGCCAAATCTGAGTCAGAATCACTTACCTCGATGAATTTCTTGAAAACCTTCGAAAAAGCGCCAAAATCCGAGCTCTCTAGGTCAAAATATTAAATAAAACCCAAAACCTCGTATTTATAGAGTACCCCACAGATTTCCACCTCTGCGGAACGCACAAAAACGACTGCAGTCTGCACAAAACTAGTGTGGTCCGCACAAAAACGACTGCGGCCGCACAGGTTTTCCTCTGCAGTGATAGGCTTTGGTATTTTGGCAATAAATTTTGCTACAGATGTCTAAATTGTTATATCTTTACCTTTCTGGAAACTAGACACGAAGGGCTACAACTTTTATTTTTGAAACATCTCAAAATTCCTTGTAGATCAAAAGTTATGAGCTACCAAATTAGGACCAGTGAAATGTTCCCCACCGCGGCCGTACTGCATTATGTGCGGTCCACACAGCACCTAACGCGGCCGCACTTCATTTTGTGCGGTCTGCACAGCACTTACCACGGACGCACTTCTTTTTACCACGTTGGAGGGTTCCGAGGCCTACAACCCTTCTGGACCTGCTACAACTATGATTTTCGGCTTAAAACATCTTGGAACCTTCCCGGAACCTCCGGAACTTCAAACCAATTGTACCAACACATCCCATGACATCGTTCAAACTTGTTCAAAACTTCGGAATGCTCATAACAACATCGAATCACCAATATCACATCGGATTCAAGCCTAAGAATTTCAAGAACTTCCAAATTACCCTTTTGATCAAAAAGTCTATCAAATCTCGTCCGAATGACCTGAAATTTTGCACACATGCCACAAATGACACAACAGAGCTACTACAACTTCTGGAATTTCATTCCAACCTCTATATCAAAATCTCACCTATCAACCGGAAAACACCGAAATATCAATTTCGCCAATTAAAGCCTAAACCTTTCACGGACCTCCAAAATGCATTCCGATCACGCCCCTAAGTCCCAAATCACCTAACGGAGCTAACCAAATCAAAAATTCTAATCCAAGATCAAATACAAACAAGTTAAATCTTGGTCAACCTTTCAAATTTGAAGCTTTCAACTGAGACTGTTCTTCCAAATTCATTCTGATTAACCTGAAACCCAACATCAACGATTTACATAAGTCATAATACACCACACGGGGCAAGTCATGCCCGAGAACTAGCGAGCGAAGTGCAAAAGCTCAAAACGACCGGTCGGGTCGTTCCCCCCCCCCCACTTAAATATATGTTTGTCCTCGAACGTGCCCAGAGTTGTTCCAAAACCCAATCAATTGCTGAATAACCTTACCATACATATACCCGGGGTGACCCCACGTCACCCTATCTCATATAGGTCTGATAACACATTGTAACTGAAATTTCACAACCCAATCTAGCCCATAAACCATAGAACCACATTTCCACTTCTAAAATCCTCAATACGATCAGAATCTCACATTTATACTTTGAATAAGACCGAACCAATTGTAACCAACCATACCTACAACCTCGGATGCCATTTCATGATAAACCACATAACTCAAATGCTTGTATCGATAACTTCTATTCACAGCAACTGCCCACAACAACCGAATACCGGTAGAAAATATCAACTAAAATCTCATTTCAACACTTTCATATACTGCCAATGATAAATGAAACACACAGTAAGCCACAACCATTTCTCAGACCAACCATTCCTGAATCCACTTCTCCTTTGGTAAAGACCATAGCAAATTTCTGAGTCAAACGTCGATATTATCCTTCTAACATGCTAAAATCAAACCCGTTCGTATCCATTAATGATCCCAATGATTCACCTAATCCAACATACTACTCTGGTGACATGACACATCAATACAGGCCTAAGCCACAACTTGCGCAATACGCGCACCAATAAGCAACACTCCAGACATACTCAAATCATGAAAATGACTCAAATAAAAGAGTTGTACCTCAAGGTCACCAGTACCACCACAACACAAGGTTGTGAACCCATCTCACATCATTGGAATAGAACACATGAATCCAACCCACAAGGTCATACCTCCACATAACTTTGCTGCAACGTGCGATCCTATCCAAATACGGCTCCACATGAAACACCTCAAGTCACTCTGCTCGAAATTGATGACCATGCACAATTGATGTCTAGAACCAAAGTAAATCATCATATCCACAGTAAAGCAAATACATAACACCTCACAACCCGAAAGGACATAACCGATACGCCATCCAACCGCGTAGTACCCAGTTACTCTCTCCGATCGACTTCCACTATGAAACCCCAATAGAACCGCATCATATGTGCTCATAACCAACAAATCATAATGCATTGCAACACGGAAAGGTAACTCATTGATCTCCCCAGATTACTAATAAGATCAATAACAATCGAAACAACATATCCCTTAACAATACATTTCGGAGCCAACCAAGCCGACTCAAGTTAGAACACGCATCCACATTGGCCTACCAACGAACTCCTCATCAAGGAAATCCTGAAGCTGCTCCTTCCATTCCTTTAACTCTGCCGATGCCATATGATACGGTGCCTGGCATCAAATCAATACTGAAATTAACCACCCTGCACGGCGACATGCCCGACCACAAGAAACACATCCGAAAAGTCCATCACCACCAGAACTGAATTGATGGTAGAAGCCTCTGCACTGACATTCATCATGAAAGCCCAAATAAGAAGGACAATCCTTCCAAGCCGTCCGCTGGGTCTTCGAAATATAAAACCACTCTACTAGGACATAATTCGTCGAACCTCGCCACTCAATCCGTGGAATTCCCGGCATAGCCACCAGTGCCGCCTTAGTGCAATAGTCCAGAATGACACAACATAGAGACAACCAATCTGAACCCAATATCACATCTAAATCTAACATACCAAGCAACAAAAGATCCGTTCGGGTCTCCAAACCCCGATAGCCACTAAGCAGTGCCAATTCATGCGACCCACAACCACAACATAGTCTGAATATGAGAACTCCTCGTCTCCAAATCCATATGGCACATGAATCACCATATCTGATCCCATTTTCGTCGTTCGAATACATACCACACCTCTAATATCCAATCATTCCATGAGAGATACTCTAAAATTCTTCTGCGCCACCAGGCAAATTCGAATATCAGCAGTCGATCTAACAAAAAAGTGTCGTAATACCACCGAAGTACCATCAACTTAATCACATTATTTTTTTTAACATATACCCTCATCAAATCACCTCAAATTAGCAATACCATTTCCTTCATCATCCGAAGACCCTTTCTCTAATTATCTGAAGCTCATTTCTCTAATTGTCTGAAACTACCCGCTGCCTAAGAATTGTGACCTTCCTTTCAGAACTGATCTGTGACCTTACACATGCAAATCTAAGTCCTCCACAATATACCGCATATACCATACTATCCTAGGATAATCTGAGAACTTCATCTTCCTCCCGAGCCACAAACATCTACGTACTCAACTAGTCAAGAACTTCCTATTGGTCCATCTAGAGGAAAATCACTATACATCCCATGCTCCACATGCCCATAGAAAATATGCATCTCCAAACCGCAGTAAAACCATCAAGAACTCTCTGAGTTCCCCTTGCACAAATCAGACCCGCCAAGACTGAATCCTTCTAACTCGACCAAGCTATGCAAGCCATCAAAACCTAAGAGCATTGCCGTGAAATACCTGTAAGAATTCATTATCTCAAACACACACAAGGAACTAATCATATCCTTACCATACCGGTCCGGTCTACTATCAAGCTATCTCATCTATCTAAGTTTCCTTCTGATTCATCTTCAACTTGATATTCCCTCTTGCTATAGCACTAAAATTCCTCAATCCAGGATTACCACACAAGACCCAATCATAAAACCACACTATCTAAGACTCATAAGTCGCTAAATACTCTCTTAAATATTCCCAAAAGCACCACATTCAAATACTTTACTCTGAAGAACTTCCTGCGAATCTAAATCTGTTACCTCCTGATACTGATACATAGAATCCCACAATTAATATAGAAAACACCACAAGTCTTGACATATTCCAATGAAAACTCAGTATCTAACCACATATACAACTTTAACTTACACTATTGTTACATGTAGAATCTTGAACACATTAGAACCACTCCCACGAGTTATTCACTCTACTCAACTGCAATTAGTCTGATCAAACGAACCGATCAACCTGTGCCTCATTAGCACTATAACACCGCAAAATGTGACATCATTCCATTACAACCAAACAACTTCCTGCTCTATGCACCGAGCATCCTTTACCAACAACAACTCAAGACATTCTGTGATTCTCACACACCTATGAAGCATATTATATCCTTTGTTAAGAATTTTTCCTTTACTCGAGCCATCCTCGATCTCAATCTCCGTAGGCCATAACTGATTCACCCGAACATCTCAAACCGGAACCAACATAGCACATAACCGTGCAATCGCTTAATCAATAGCAGACTGCCCCACTTGGCTCGGATCCGTAGACTAAAACACAAACAATAACTCATAACGCATATACTCTATTTCTGCCACAATACCATAGTGAGGTTAAACTCAAACATTCATAAGCTCGTGAAACACAGACCATCTGGTACCTTGAATCTTCTGCAAATCTCACATTCATCCTTGAAATAGTCAAGCCCACTCTCTTAAGCGACTCAAAATTCAAATTTCAACACTTATATTTCACTTGTAAATGAGACCTTCTAAAAGACACATACGGATCACACAACCTCGGAATACTTCGCAGGAGATAACCCACTTGTCTTGTCTTCAACTAACATTTCTGTATACCTTCCACCATCACAAACATTATGCAGTCACAAGAAATTTCAATAAAGGTTATGTTATTCCTTATGGGTGTACGAGAATCGAGGAATAACTTGAGTTGTGGTTATTAAGGAATGCTCGGTGCATAGGGCAGGAAGTTGCTTGGTTATATCGAAATGAGGTCACATTTTGCAGTGTCGGAGCGCAAATGAAGCACAGGTTGTTCGGTTCGTTTAATCAATCTAACTACGGTTTAAGTAGAGTGGATGCCTCTAGAGAATGGTCCTATTGTGTTCAAAATTTTGCATGTAACAATTGGATATTTTCAAGTTGTATGTGTGGTTAGGAACTGAGTTTTCCTTGGAAGACATCAAGACTTGTGGTGTTTCTATATTAATTGTGAGATTCTATGTACTAATATTAGGAGGTAACGGATTTAGATCTGCAGGAAGTTCTTCAGAGCGAAGTATTTCGAATGTAGTGCTTTTGGGAATATTTAAGAGATAATATCAAGTTGAAAATGAATCAGAAGGAAATTTAGATAGATGGGGTAGCTTGATAGTAGGCTGGATCAGTATGGCAAGGATATGATTAGTTCCTTGGGTGTGTACGGGGTAATGAGTTTCTACAGATATTTCGCGGCAATGCTCTTAGGTTTTGATGGCTTGCGTAGCTTGGTCGAGTTAGAAGATTCAGTCCTGGCAGGTCTGGTTTGTGCAAGGGGAACTCGAAGAGTCCTTGATGGTTTCTACCTTGGTTGGAGATGTATATTTTCTATATGCATGAGGAGCATGGGATGTATAGTGGTTCTTTGCTAGATGGGATCAATAGAAAGTTCTTGGCTAGTGGAATGCATAGTGGCTTGCGGTTCGGAAGGGATATGAAGTTCTCATGGTTATCCTAGAATGGTATGAGTTATGCAGTATGTTGTAAATGATTAAGAATTGTGTGCGTGAGGTTGCGGTTCAATTTTGAACGGAAAGTCATATAATTCTTAGGCAGCACGGGCAGTTTCAGATAATTAGAGGAACGAGTTTCAGATAATTAGAGGAACGAGCTTCAGATAATTAGAGGAAGGGTCTTCAGATGATTAAGGAAATGGTATTACTAATTTGGGGTGATTGGACGAGGGCATATGTTTCAGAAAGGGCAATGTGATTAGGTTGGTGATACTTTGGTAGTATTGTGGCATTTTCTGGTTAGAACGACTGCTGATACTCGTGTTTGCTTGGTGGCACAGAAGAATTCTAGATTATCTCTCGTGGAATGATTGAGTATTCGAGGTGTTATATGCATTCAGACGGCGAAATTGGAACCAGATATGTGGATTCATGGGCTATATGGAGTTGGAGACGGGAAGTTCTCATATTCAGGCTATGTGGAGGTAGTGAGTCGTGTGTATCGGCACTATTTAGTGACTATCGGGATTTGGAGACCCGAACGGATCTTTTGTTGCTTGGTAGGTTAGATTTTGGATGTGATATTGGGTACAGACTGGTTGTCTCCGTATTGTGTCATTCTGGACTATTGCACTAAGGCGACATTGTTGGCTATGCCGGAAATGCCACGGATTGAGTGGCGAGGTCCGTAGGATTATGCCCTAGTGGAGTGGTTTTATATTTCGAAGGCCCAGCGGACGGTTGGGAAGGATTGTCTTCAATATTTGGGCTTTCGTGATGGATGTTAGTGTAGAGGCTCCTACCATTGATTTAGTTCCGGTGGTGAGGGACTTTTCAGATATGTTTCTTGTGGCCGGGCATGTCGTCGGGAAAGGTTGTTGATTTTGGTATTGATTTGATGTCGGGCACTATATCGTATGGCACTGGCAGAGTTAAAGGAGCTGAAGAGCAACTCCAGGATTTTTGTGATAAGGAGCTCGTTGCAGGTCAATGTGGATGCGCGTCTTAATTTGAGTCGGCTTGGTTGGTTCTGAATTGTACTGCTGCCGGGTGTATTGATTCGATTGTTATTGAGCTTATTAGTAATCTGGAGAGATCCATGAGTTACCTTTCTGTGTTGCGAGATGTTATAATTTGTTGGTTATAGGTACATGTGGTGCGGTTCTATTGGTGTCTCGTAGTGGAAGTCGAGCGGGAAGAGTAATTGGGTGTTGCTCGGTGAATGGCGTACCGGTTATGTCCTTTCGAGTTTGCATGGTGTATGTTATTTACTTCACCGTGAGTATGATGAATTGCTTTTGTTCCAGATATCAAATTGTGTGTGGTTGTCAATTTCGAGCTAGTGACTTAAGGTGGTTCATGTGGGGCAGTATTGGATAGGATCGCATATCGTAGCGAAGTTATGCGGAGGTATGACCTTGCATGTTAGACTCGTGTGTCTTTTTCCTATGATGTGAGACAGTTTCTTAGCCTTGTGTTGTGGTGGTACCGGTGAGCTTGAGGTACAGCTCTTTCATTTGAGTCATTTTCATGATTTGAATATGTTCGGACTGTTGCGTATTGATGCTTGTATTGTGCAAGTTATGGCTTAGGCCTGTATGGATATGTCATGTAACCAGAGTAATGTGTTGGATTAGAGGAGATCATTGGGGATCATTAATAAATACGAACAGATGTGATTTCAGCATGTTGGAAGGATAGTATCGAGCTTCGGTTCGAAAATTTGCTGTGGTATTTGCCAAGGAAGAAGTAGCTTCATGAATGGTTGATCTGGAAAATGGTTATGGCTTACCGTGTGTCTTAGTGATCATTGGCAGTATATGAAAGTGTTGGGATGAGACTTTAGTTGATAAGAGTTTTTCTATCTGTATGCGGATGTTGTGTGCAACTGCTGTGGTTAGAAGTTATCACTACAAGTGTTGAGTTATGTGGTATATCATGTGATTGCACCGGAGATAGCATATATGGTTTGTTACCGCTTGTTCGGACTTATTCACACTATAAATGTGAAATTCTGATCGTGTCGATGATTTTAGAAGAGGAAATGTGGTTCCATAGTTCATGGACTATGATGGATTGTGAAATTTCCGTTATATTGTGTTATCGAACCTATACGAGATAGGGTAACGTGGGATCACCCCCGGGTATGTGCATGGTGAAGTTATTCAGCAATTGGTTGGCTTTTGGAACAACTCTTGGCACGTTCGAGGATGAACGTATATTTAAGTGGGGGAGGATGTAACGACCCGACCGGTCGCTTTGAGCTTTTGCATTTCGCCCGCCAGTTCTCAGGCATGACTTGCCCTGTGTGGTGTATTATGACTTATGTAAATCATTTGTGTTGGGTTTCAGGTTAATCAGAATGAATTTGGAAGAACAGTCTCAGTTGAAAGCTTAAAATTTGAAAGGGTTGACCAAAATTTGACTTATGTGTATTTGATCTCAGATGGGAATTTTTATGATTTGGTTAGCTCCGTTAGGTGATTTGGGACTTAGGAGCGTGATCGGAATGCATTTTAGAAGTCCGTGGAAGGTTTAGGCTTGGATTGGCGAAATCGAGATTTCGGCGTTTTCCGATCGATAGGTGAGATTTTGATATAGGAGTCAGAATGGAATTCCGAGAGTTCCACTAGTTTCGTTGTGTCATTTGGGATGTGCGTGCAAAATTTCAGGTCATTCGGACGAGATTTGATACACTTTCTGATCGAAAGCATAATTTAAGAGTTCTTGGAGTTCTTAGGCTTGAATCCGAAGTTGATTTTGTGTTTTGATGTTGTTCGGAGTGATTCAAAAACTCGACTATCTTTTGATCCACAAAGAATTTTGAGATGATTCAAAAACAAAAGTTGTAGACCTTCGTGTCTAGTATCCAGAAAGGTAAAGATATCGCAATTTGGACATCTGTAGCAAAAGTTATGGCCGAAATACTAAAGTCTGTCACTGCAGAGGAAGGCCTGTGCGGCCGCGGTTGTGTTTGCATGGACCGCACTGGCTTGCACGGACCGCGGTCATTTTGGTACGGCCCGCGGAGGCTGGAACCTGAAGGGTACCCTATAAATACGAGGTTTTGGGTTTTATTTAATATTTTGACCTAGAGAGCTCGGATTTTTGCGATTTTTCGAAGGTTTTTCAAGAAATTCATCGGGGTAAGTGATTTTAACTCATATTTGGCTAGAATACATGAATCTATCACTAAATTCATCATTTAATTCGTGATTTGGGATGGAATTTGGGAAGAAAATTGTGAAACCTTTCAAAAATGTAAAATAATGATTTGAAGGACCAAATGGTATCGGAATTGGATAATTTTGGTATGGTTAGACTCGTGAGGGTATGAGGATTCTGAAAATGTAAATTTTACCCGATTCCAAGACATGGGCCCGGGGCTCGGGATTTGCTAATTTTGGGATTTTTGATATTTTTCTAATGTTTTTGCTTGGGCTTTGTTCCCTTAGCATATTGTGACGTATTCGTTCTGATTTTGGATAGATTCGACGGGCGTGGAGGCCAATTCTAGGGGAAAAGGCGTCACGAGCTAGAGAATTAGCCAGTTCGAGGTGAGTAATGGTTGTAAATGATGTCCTGAGGGTTTGAAACCCCGGATTGCACATCGTAGTGCTATATTGAGGCAAGCTACGCGCTGGATGATGAGCGTGGGGTCTTTCACTACTGAGGATTGTGACTTGGTCCATCCCGATTGATGATTTTACCGAATATTTGACTGAAATTCATTTGTTATCATCATGATTTGAGCTGATTGCCATATTTGGGCTTCGTGTCAACTATTTGAACCCTTCGGGGATTTTTATCACTGTTTCCTCACTACTTGACTTATTATTTGAACTCAGTCCTGTTGATATCTACTGTTTTACAAACTCAGCCACTTTTACTCAGGTTTGAAACTTAAATGATATTTCTACATCATCTTTTGGGCTGAGAACTACTGTTTTACTAATGCCCAAGGGGCTTATGATGATTTCCGGACTGAGTGAGGCCGAGGGCCATATGTGAGGATATGCTGAGTGATATGAGGCCGAAGGCCTAAGTTACTATTTATGCCACGCGGTGGTTTGAGTGATATGACGCCGAGTGATATGAGGCCGAGGGCTTGAGATACTTTATATGCCACGTGGTGGCTTGAGTGATGTGAGGATATGTTGAGTGATGATGCCACGAGGTGGCTTGATATAGCGCTTGGGCCTTAAGGGGTCCCTCCGAAGTCTGCATACTCACAGTGAGCGTAGGTACCCATTATTCTGAGTGATTGATGCTATGCCTGAGGGGCTGATATGAGTGATTGTGAGGTAGCCCGAAGGGCTGATACTATTTTGAGAGTGAGCCCGAGAGGCTGATACTATTCTGAGTGATTGATACTGAGCTCAAGGGGATGATATTGTACTGAGAGTGAGCCCAAGGGGCTGATACTATGCTGAGCGATTGATACTGTGCCCGAGAGGCTAATTTCTACTTGTTATTTACCTGTTAAATTATCGGTTTTACTTGTTTTAAAAGGAATATCATTTGATTTCTTCACTGATTTACTGCTTTAAGTGATTTTACTGTTTGATATGGACTTGTTTTGTGCCTTTACGTGTTTTCATACTTTCAACCATTATTTATAATTATTACTCACTGAGTCGGAGTACTCACATTACTCCCTGCACCATGTGTGCAGATTCAAGCATAGCAGAGTCCGCACCTGAGCGCCGATTCCTTCCAGGCTAGGCAGTGATTTGGAGTTACGAGGTAGTTGTTGACGTCCGCAGCCCCTTGTCTCTCTTATCCTCTATCATTTATGTTTTCTTCAGACTGTTGTATCGGATTCCGTACTTTATAGACCTATAGCAGATTCTGTAGTAGCTTATGACTTGTGGCACCCCGGATTGGGCATGTGTCGGGATGGTTCTCGCAGTTATTATCGTTAAATTCTGCAATTTATGAGTATTATATTATGTGTTATTACCGTTTATGATGATTAACTGTTTAAAAGAGGTATTCCGTTTTGGTTTGGCTGGCCTTGTCTTCACGAGAGGCGCCATCACGACCGAGTTCGGGGATTGGGTCGTGACAACAGTGTCACCAGAATTTGATAGGAATATTAGCTTGACATCTGATGGCTCTAATAACCTCTAGGATGTGTCTATGCTTTCTTTCAGCTACTCCATTTTGCTGAGAAGTATAGACACAAGTCCTCTGATATATAATGCCTAGTCTTTTGAATTGATTACTACAGACATTGTTTACAAATTCTGTGCCATTGTCTGTTCTGATGACCTTAACCATCTTGTTGAATTGTGTTTGTACAAGCTCAAAAAATACCAAATGACCACACATATATCAGATTTCAATTTTAACAAATAAATCCATGTCATTCTGGAGAAGTCATCAACTACAGTCAAGAAAAATCTATTACTATCAAAAGTAAGAACTTGTATGGCCCCCAAATATTTATATATTTCAACTCAAAACATTCAGCGGTTTTAATACTACTTGCTGGAAAAGGCAATCTTGTCTGTTTTGCACAAGGGCAAACATTATATTTATTTATTACTTCTTCTATAGACTCAGCTTTATTCTAAAGCATTTTTCTAAGAATAGTTACAGACACATGTCCAAATCTTCTATGCCATAGACTTATATCCTCATCACTAAGCACTTCCTTGACTAGTAGACTGTAGTTCATATCCTTGTTAGCAAGCTGACTCAGTAATATGTATTGTCCATCTTTTTCTTTACTAATCTCCTTTACCCTTCCCATTGAAGAGATCTTGAAATACACAAAAATCAAGGTAGAAGGTGGCTACACAAGCTAATTCTTTGGTAAGCTTTGAAATAGTCATTAGATTAAACTTAAATTGAGGCAGATGGAAGACATTTTGAAGTGTACTTCTAGTTGAAATTGAGCTAGTTCCAGTGTGAGTAACATGAGACACTTCCCCATTGAGTAGACATACTCTCTTAGGATTAGTATTTTAATAATCAAAGTCTTATTTAACATTGTAATATCAGAAACCATATGGTTGGTTGTCCTTGTGTCAATAATACATTTTTTTGGACAATTTGAGACTAACAAAGCAGTAATCATACCTGCTATATTTGTTGCATAACTAGTGTTGTTGCTTTCAGTGTTAGTTTTGTTGAGAATTTGCAATATTTGTTCATATTGATCTTTTGTAAAAGCTCCTATCTGTGGAATTGGCATTGACTGTGAATTATCAGCATGACCTAAGTTTTGAAAAGAGTTAGTCATCTGGGATTGTGCCTGCTTGTTGATATATGCCCATTGGATGACCTATGGAATCCATAATAAGCTGATGATTTGCTACTTCTACAAGAATATTGTAGGTTGTTGATCCCCCTGCCCCATTATTTCTTTCTTTTTGAACTTCAAATCAGGAGGATATCCTACTATCTTATAGTAATTTCTTTATTATGGCCTTTGAGCTTACAAAATTCACATTGAATGTTATAATTCCTTTTGTACCTCTGATTTCCCTTATTTCTTATATACATTGCCACATCATAGTTTCCTATAGTTATGGCTGGATTTGCGCCTAATGAGAACCTGGCTTCTTGTTTGAGAGTATGACTCATTAAGGCCTATTAGAAATTGATACAGCTTCAATTTTTGCAAATACACCACAAAATCTCTAGATTTGGGGCAGTCACATCCAAGAACTGGTATTAATGACTCAAACTCTTCCCATATGTCTTTCAATTTAGAATAGTATACAGAAACAGAAGCAATACCCTGAGGCAAAGTAGCTATTTCTTTATGCAAATTGAATGTTCTTGAGTCATCTACTTTATAAACCTTTCATACAAATCATCCCAAACCAACTATGCATTGGATGCATACATTATGTGTAACACCCCGTATATTCAGACTAGGTGTGGATATGTTAAATAGGTATTAATTTGATATTTTAGACATATGAAGTTCTATCGGGATGATTATGGGTGAAAATAGTTATTTCAAAATCAAGATGGAAAGTGAGGTGCATAAGATTTGACAAAATCGACTAAGTTTGCAGAAGGTTCGTATTCCAACAGGTTTTAGTAAAAATTAGTAAGGAATTTGGGAAAACTCAAAGCATGAAAGTAATAGGCCTTTGAAATAGCTTTCCACAAGGAGCCCGAACGGATCTCTGTGAAAAACGTTATGCACGTTTTATAGAACAGTATGCGATATGCGCGCCAGTAGTGCGGCTGCGCTAATTTTGAGGCAGTGTTACTGCCATTTAGCGCGGTCAGTAGCGCGGGAAAGCCTCCAGATGCGCGGGCGCGCTAGTGGGGGTCGTTTTAAAGCTATATTTCGTCCTCCACAACCCCAAAACATAAAAACTTGCTCTAGAAAGAGGAACTCTCAAAAACCTAACTCCTTAAAGGTCCTTCCACCACCCAAGGTAAGTTCTAATGGTGATTCTAAGTTAATTTCAATATCCCAACATCTTATTAACATGGTTAAACCCTCCATATCATTAGATATTCGTTGGGGCATCTTTGTTGAGAGAAGAAACCCTAGAACTCAAATTCAAGAAGATTGAACGTCAAAAAGGTAATGTCTTCACCCTCTAATTGATTCTAGCATTGGATTAATAATTATTGACTCAAGTTCATGAGATATGAGTTGATGGGTTTGATACAAAAGCATGAACAATTATAGGTTTGGCTTGTTGATTGTTGATTATTGGTTAAGGGTGTTGTTTACCTTATGGATGATAAATAATAATGTTGATTATAACCATTTGAGACTTTAGAATTTATCTAGGAGCAAGAGAATGGGTTATTGGGTGTAGAGACACCATTAATAAGGACTATGAAGCTTTATGCCACCAAGTATTTGAGAAAATGCCTAAGTGACCAAAACATGAGTATTATTGCTAATACGGAATCCCTTTGACTTATATTGATATAGATTGAAGTTGAAGGGGTTGGCGAATGTTGTATTATGCTCAATAGAAGGAAGTTAAGGTGTGTGAGGCTAACCCTCTATGTTTGGAAATATTAATGATTCTCCCTACACTACGATCTTTTACGACGTATCAATTGCCTCAGAAATATAGTTAAGCTTAGTTCCTTGAATCGTTGTAGAACTTCTATTCTTTAGCTTCATAACTCGTTCATGACTTTCATTCTGAACGTTGTGAGCTCAGTGCGTATTCAATATAGACTTGGGTTTGATGCCCCCGAGTCTTAGTATAGATTACTCAGTATGCCATAAACAGTTGAAGTTTCAGTGTTCATAATCAGTTCAAGAATACATGTCTCAGTCTAGTCCTATTCAGTATTCCAGTATTATGTAACTCAGTGTGATCCAGTATTCCAGTATTATGTAACTCAATGTGATTCAGTATTTCACTATCATATATTGCAGTATGATTCTCAGTTCCTGATTTTAAATCCCTGAATGTTGAACACTTGTATTTGGGCCTGAGGCCGCAGTTTATGCTTTATGCATCTTTGGGCCTGAGGTTGCAGTTTATGCTTTATGCATCTTTGGGCATGAGACCGCAGTTTATGCTTTATGCATTTTGGACCTGAGGTCGCAGTTATGTATACATATACTTGGGCCCGAGGCTGTAGCTTGTGCACATATATATATTGGGCCTGAGGCCGCAATTTAATATTCAGATAAATAGGTTGTTCATCATTCAGAAAAGGGAGTATTCATATCCTTACTTCCTTTCAGTTCAATTATTAGTTGTCGTTCAGTTATCAGTTATCATTTCAGTTTCAGTTTCAATAGTTATCATTTCAGTTATCAATTATCAATTCTCAGTTATCAGCTTAGTTTCAGTTTCAGCATTTATAATTCTTTCTTTTAGTTGCCTTACATACCAGTACAATTCAAATGTATTGACGTCCCTTTTTGCCCGGGGCCTGCATCTCACAATGCAGGTAATGATTTACAGGTCGACGACGCAGAGCGCTAGCATTCCCGTACCAGCTATTTGGTGATCCCCAGTTCTTTCGGGGCATTATCATTACTTTACAGCCTTTTAGTATTTACAGATAGTCAGTATTTTCAGTACTTCAATAGAGGCTTCATAGACTAGAGTAACAGTTAGACAGAGTCTCATACTTTTCATGTTAAGCCATGTTGGCTGCAAATATGTTTCAAAATTGTATTAGCATTTTCGCACTTTGATTTATATCATCCAGACTTACAGTATATCAACATATGTTAGTTTATCTTCCGCATTTAGTATGTTATGATATCACATGTTGATTCAGTCAGCCAGTTGGTTCGCTCGATCACATGTAGTCAGGCACCGAGTGTCGTGTTACGTCAAGGCCTAGGTTCGGGGCGTGACAAAGCTTGGTATCAGAGCACTAGGTTCAAGAGTCCTAGGGAGTATATGAAGTCTTGTCCAGTGGAGTTTTCTTTATATGTATGTGTCGGCCACTCATATAAACGGTTAACTACCAAGGCATCTAGGATTGTCTCATTTCTTTCTACTTTAAATCGTGCCATGAAGCTTAGAGCAATAGTTAACCTTCTCTTCCTATCGAATTCCAAACGTATTGGATGCCCAAGCGACGCGCAGGAGAAACCTAAGGTCCTAAAGAGGATAAATGCCCATTGGGGTATAATTATGGAGTACATGTTGGTAAATATAAGACTTGAGAGGATGTTAAAAGCGAGATGCAATGGATAGTAGTGCAGATTAGAGCATAACCTTATCAGAAAGTACAAAAACATGTATCATGTTTTATGGTTATCAGTTTACCTCAGTTTCCAGTTATACAGTCTTTCAGTTAGCAAGTTTATGGTTATTCAGTACACCAATATTCAGTTATATGGTTACCAAATATCCATTTTCTGTGTATCAAAATTTTTGGTGACTTGTGAGTATACAGTGATGCATATGGGTTCTCAAAGAAAATGTAAGTAACAATGATTATAGCGAAATCTTCGCATGTTTTTGGGATTAAGACCCAAGACTCACCGGATGGTGCATGAAGTGATTTACCAGATGTGTGTGGTAGTGTATCTGTATGTCAGACCCTACAGTATAGCAGGTTAAGAATTTGACCGCAAATGGCATAGAATTGGGCATTATAGTTTTGGGAAAAAAGGGAGACTAAGGAGAAAATACCTAGGAGTCAGAAACGTTTGTTATTACCAAATATATGATTTCGTACAACTCATGCAAATGACAAGAAGATATGATATATGAAATGAGAACCAAGAGCAACCAATATTGAATTTCAGGGAATGATTTTAAGTTGTTTAGAATTATTCGAATCAGAACTAGAAGTACCACGCTAGTAAACTACTATAAGAAGCAGCTATTGACATAAGATAAAAGATATGGAAGTTCCCCCTTAGGTTATGTGACTAAGTGATTACCACAGATGTTTATAATCTGATATGATTTTGAAGTGCATAGAAAGTTTGGGGTTAGATATTCTAATTTTGTTTAAGACAAATGAAATTCCCCTAGGTATGATCCATGTACATAGTTCAAAAAGAATGATAGTATGTGGCAAAAGAATATGGTCAGATGATGAGGGAAGTTAGGAGTAACCTTATGCTTCATTTTAGTTATTCAAAGCAGGAGAAGAAAACATGATGCTAGCAGGTGGTTAGTAAAAGGATATTAAGTAAGTTTTGAGTAGATACAATGAATTAGCAATTTCAGCTGAGCTAGTAGAGGTGAGATTTGATCCACTCAGCCAGGTTATCTCTAGTGAGTGGATGACAGTTTGAAAATACCAAACGCATGTGTCATAGCCCAAAGAGTTTAAGTTAAACCTGAAGTACAGTGGCAGTGGAAACAAAATCAGCTAGTAGTGAGAGAGCAAACTATAGAAGAATAGCCTTTAGGAATTATCGAAATGTGATTTCTCCAGGATTGACAGTGTGGTCAGAGTTAAATCATTACGATTATGTAGGATAGTTATGAAGACATAAGCTTTCCATTTATGTAAATAATTTAGTTTTTCCTAGTAAAAAAGATTTCTCATAGGTAAGTTGGGAGATGAGTCGTCATTAACGTAAAGTGCAAAGAGTTGCAGAAGATAAAGAAAGTTGTTAGAATCCCAAAAAAAGGGAAGGATCCACAAGTATAAGACCTTTGGTTTAAGGGGTGATGTGAAATTTTTTTGTAAGTCCAGTTAGTGATTTGAAACCCAAATAGTCAGCATGGGATATGAACAAGAAAATTAGTTCGGTAATGAGGGAAAATTGTATAATTACCACAGGGATTATGTATAGCATGTGTAAGAAACACAAAGTGAGTAGAATGATCACCGAGCTTAGTTATTGAGGATAAAGTGATCAAAGAAAAGCTATAAAATCATACCTATTTATGTGTTATGAGGGTAGAGCCATTGCACGAGACTCTAATTGTGGAGTACAAGTCAAAGAATTAGATCGCAACAATACTATAAGTGTTTTCAGGAAGTGCTTAGAATGATAATCAAGTATGGGAAGCGTAGCTCATGATTGAGACAAACAAGAGAACTATGGTGAAATAAGTTCACCGCTTAGCCAAGCAAAGAGTTTGGCTTTCGGATTCTGAAGATGGTGGAATTATTATCCAGAATAGAATTTGTTCTTCCTTAGTAGCCGAAGTGAAGAAAAAACGGTTTGATGATCCCTACGTGTTGTAGTTGAAAGATTAGATTCACAAGTATAAAATGATGGCTTCTGAATAAGGGGGAGATGATGGTACTTTGAGGTACCAAGACAGATTATGTGTTCCAGACATAGATGGACTTAAAGAGGGAAAATCATGTTAGAAGCCCATAATCCCAGATATTATTTCCATCCAGGTTCCCCAAATATGCATCATGACCAAGGAGATTTATTAGTTGAACAACATGAAAAAGAACGTCGCGGACTTTGTGGCCAATTATCCGAATTGCTAGCAAGTGAAAGTCGAGCAGTAGAAAGTCTAGTGTTTTCATCCCAGGATACATATACTTTTGAGTGGAGATGGTAAATATGGAAATTTATAATGGGATTATCTTGCTCAATTTAAAAGCATGATTTGATTGGATGATCGTAAATTGACTTACCAAGTTAGCACGCTTCTTGCCAGTAAAAACTACAGATTCAGTAGAATATTATACTGAGTTGTTCATTTAGGAAATCGTCTGATGTATGGGACTCCGTTGTCCGTCATTTCGGATTGTGGTGCTCAATTTAAAATGAACTTTTAGAAGTCCTTTCAGAAAGGATTAGGCACAAGTTTTTCATCCTCAGAAAGATGGCCAGGCAGAGCGCATTATTCAAACAATTGAGGATATGTCCTTGATACTAAAGTAATTGTGATAATCACATACCTCTCATTGACCTTGCTAATAATAACACCTACCATTTGAGTATCAAGATAGCACTGTGAGAGACTCTGTATGGGCGAAGGTGTAGATCGTCAATTGGTTGGTTCAAAGTTGGTGAAGAGGAATTGTTGGGACCAAATTTAGTCTATCAGGCAATGGAGAAAGTTAAGTTGATTCAAGAGCGTTTGAAGAAAACTCAGAGCCGCCAAAATCCTATTCGAGCGTGCGGCATAGAGACCTAGAGTTTCAAGTTGATGATTGGGTGTTTCTGAAAGCTTCATTTATGAAAAGCGTTATGAGATTTGGGAAGAAGGGGAAACATAGTCTCTGCTATATTGGTCCATATAGATTCTTGCGAAGGATCGGTCAATTAGCTTATGAGTTGGAGTTGCCACCATAATTAGTGGTGGTACAACCAGTATTTCACGTGTCATGTTATAACATTCAAGTTTCCAGTACTCAGATATTCATGTCAGTTCAGTACTCAGATACTCATGTCAGTTCAGTACTCAGATACTCATGTCAGTTCAGTACTCAGATATTCATGTCAGTTCAGTACTCAGATACTCATATCAGCTCAATACTCAGCTACTCATGTTAGTCTGATACTTAGACATTCATGCCAGCTTAGTACTTAGATTACTCAAATATTCGTGCCAGTTCAATATTCATATATCCATGTTAGTTCAGTATTCACGTATCCATGGCAGACCAATATTCAGTCAATGCAGTAGTCATTCAGTTCAGTATTGCAATAGTTCAGTAATCAGGTATTCATTCAGTTTAGTATACAAATGTTAATGAAAGTTCATGTTTCCACCAGACCCGTTTAAGGTCCGGAGGTAGCAGAAGTTACAGTCAGGACAATCATTCGAGGACGAATGATCCCAAGGGGGAGATAATGTAACACCCCGTACATTCAGACTAGGTGTGGATATGTTAAATGGGTATTAATTTGATATATTAGACATATGAAGTCCTATCTGGATGATTATGGGTGATGTAGACATATAATTTTTTACCCTCCCCAAGATTTTTCATATTTTAGCGTGTAAATATTTAATTTAGGCATAATATAGATATTTTAAGCAATCTTGACTCTTTTACTTTATTTTATTACAAGAAAACAAAAATTACAAAAAATAGGTTCATTAATGTTTTGTAGTCATTTTTAATCTTAAAAAAATATATACAACAATAGTATCGTATTTTTATTTTAATATGATATTTGAAAATACCAAAAATAGATTTGTTTTAATGGTTAGTTTTATTTTAATAATTATTTGAATAGTAGTAATAATTAATAAATGAGCCCGTATTTTTAATCTCGTTCGCAGCGAAAGAATAGAACTTGGGCTCGAGCAACCCATTTTTAGGCCTAATTTTGGACCTAGCCCACAATTGCCAAGCCCATAATTTCTAGACCCATACCCTTTAACCTAAAAACCCTACCAAAAAACCTACAATATAAAAAAAAGAAAAAGCCTAAGAAAAAAGGAACGAAAAAGGAGGGCTGAACGAAAAAGGTTGAGAAGCTGCGCATAACAAGCACCCCCCCCCCCGGGGTCATCTTCTCCAAACGACCCTAGCCCCGCAAAACAGACCCCCCCTCTGAAGCTTCATTTTCCCAACCGCACCCCATCTGCGAACACCCCTGCTCTCTCCATTAACCCCATATACCAACAACCCCAAACCTGGAACAACCCATGCACGCCGGAAAAGCGCCAACGACCCTTGAATGTTAACCATCAAACGACCCCATCTCTGCCGGAAACTCGCCCGGAAAAACGAGCTCCACCAGCTCGTCGGAGTAACGAGTTCCGAACGCGACAAGTAGAACCAAGCGACCTCACACCAGCAGCTTCCAACGAGCCCACCCTAGCGAAACGACCCAACACCCAGCTCCCCACCATCCATCTCGTCGATCTTGACCCGCCGAACCTTCTGCCAGCGACACCATATCCGGCGAGCTTCACCTTCACACACACACAGTCACACACATGAATGGAGTGAGGGAACGAGCGTAAGGCAGCTGAAGTTTGAAGTCATTTGTGATTTCGAGTCGTGTGGAAGTTGTCATACGTTGGTTCCGGCCTATGGTTATCGCTGTCCATTTTTTCCGTCAAGCTCGAGCTGCTGAAACTCGACGTTGCTGTAAACGTCACTGCTTTTTCTAGCGTTTCGCCGGAGTTTCACCATCTCCGACCAGTTTGTTCTTACTATAAAACGTAGCAGCTTCAGCTTCTTTAACTGCTGCTGGTTTCTTAAGTCGAGCTCAGGTCGTCAAGGTTGTCGAAGTTTCCGGCGAGAATAGACCTATGATCCCGTTGCTCGTTTTCCTCCTCTGACCCCGCTGTTCTGACAATAACCACCGTTGAAGTGGTGATTCCGTCTTCACTCGCTCCACCGGCGACTGCACATACACAGTCGAGAAACACAAATCTTTTTCCACAAGAAAATAAAAATAAAAAGGAAACTAAAAATACAGATCTGTTCACTTTTTGACTCCGTTTGTTTGGGTTTCAAGGACGAATTTTGGTTAAGATTTGGGTTTGAATCCGAGTTTGGTTGAGTTTCCAGTGCTAATTTGGGTTCCGTCCGCGGTTCATCGCATTTTTGAGTGTTAAACATTGAAACACCAATTTTTCGGCTATATTGAGGTCCAATTCTATCATTCTCTATCCTCTTTATTCAAGTTTAATGTTAAATGTTTGTTTGGTGATATGGTCCCATTGTTTGTGTAGTTGTTTTTTTGTAGTTTTGAATTTGCTCGCATGTTTGTTCGAATTGGTTATAGCTGAACATGATTTTGTCACAGCATAGAAACTGGGTGTTATTCATCAATTGAACTATGTCAATTAGATTAAAAGGGCTTGGGTGTACATTTCACGTGACCCTGCCATGATTTTATAATGAAATAAGCATGTTAAAAATCGGAGTATGCGTTCGCGCAACTTTGGCCAAACTTTTCTTAATAAAGCGTTATTAATTGTGGATACATACGCGTGACATGATTTTTGACGTGTCAAACAAATGGGTACACGTACGTGTGACCCGTTTCAAGATAATTTTCTTAATTAAAAAGCGGTAAATGGGGTACATGCACATAGGTTCTAAAATCAGTAATTAAACGATTTTAATAAGCCAAGTATGATCAAAGCGACCGTGCTAGAACCACGGAACTCGGGAATGCCTAACACCTTCTCCCGGGTTAACCGAATTCCTTACCCGGATTTCTGTGTTCGTAGACCGTAAATAGAGTCAGTTTTCCTCGATTCGGGATTTTGAACCGGTGACTTGGGACACCATAAATTATCCCAAGTGGCGACTCTGAATTGTAAATAATTAATCACGTTTTAATTGTCCTTTAATTGGAAAAAACTACCTTGTATTTATACCCTTTACAGGGTGTAGGTAAAAAGGAGGTGTGACCGGTGAAAATAGTTATTTCAAAATCAAGATGGAAAGTGAGGTGCATAAGATTTGACAAAATCGACTAAGTTTGCAGAAGGTTCGTATTCCAACAGATTTTAGTGAATATTAGTAAGGAATTTGGGAAAACTCAAAGCATGAAAGTTATAGGCCTTTGAAATAGATTTCCAACTATGTATTATGGAGCCCAAACGGATCTCTGTGCAAAATGTTATGTACATTTTACAAAACAGCATGTGATATGCGCGCCGGTAGCGCGGCCGCACTAATTTTGAGGAAGTGTTGCTGCCGTTTAGCATGGTCAGTAGTGTGGGCAGGCCTCCAAATGCGCGGGCGCGCTAGTAGGGGGTCGTTTTAAAGCTATATTTCGTCCCCCACAGCCCCAAAACATAAAAACTTGCTCTAGAAAGAGGAACTCTCAAAAACCTAATTCCTTAAGGGTCTTTCCACCATCCAAGGTAAGTTCTAATGGTGATTCTAAGTTAATTTCAATATCCCAACATTTTATTAACATGGGTAAACCCTCCATATCATTAGATATTCATTTGGGGCATCATTGTTGAGAGAAGAAACCCTAGAACTCGAATTCAAGAAGATTGAACGTCAAAAAGGTAATGTCTTCACCCTCTAATTGATTCTAGCATTGGATTAATGTTTATTGACTCAAGTTCATGAGATATGAGTTGATGGTTTTGATAGCAAAGCATGAACAATTATAGGTTTGGCTTGTTGATTGTTGATTATTGGTTAAGGGTGTTGTTTACCTTATGGGTGATAAAGAATAATGTTGATTATAACCATTTGAGATTTTAGAATTTATCTAGGAGCAAGAGAATGGGTTATTGGGTGTAGAGACACCATTAGTAAGGACTATGAATCTTTATACCACCAAGTGTTTGAGAAAATGCCTAAGTGACCAAAACATGAGTATTATTGCTAATACGAAATCCATTTGACTTGTATTGATATAGATTGAAGTTGAAGGGGTTGGCGAATGTTGTATTAGGCTCAAGAGCAGGAAGTTAAAGTATGTGAGGCTAACCCTCTATGTTTGGAAATATTAATGATTCTCCCTACACTACGATCTTTTACGACGTATCAATTGCCTCAAAAATATAGTTAAGCCTAGTTCCTTGAATAGTTGTAGAGCTTCTATTCTCTAGCTTCATAACTCATTCATGACTTTCATTCTGAACGTTGTGAGCTCAGTGCGTATTCAATATAGACTTGGGTTTGATGCCCCCGAGTATTAGTATAGATTACTCAGTATGCCATAAACAGTTGCATTTTCAGTGTTCATAATCAGTTCAAGAATACATGTCTCAGTCTAGTTCTATTTAGTATTCCAGTATTATGTAACTCAGTGTGATCTAGTATTCCAGTATTATGTAACTCAATATGATTCAGTATTTCACTGTCATATATTGCAGTATGATTCTCAGTTCCTGATTTTAAATTCCTGAATGTTGAACACTTGTATTTGGGCCTGAGGCCGCAGTTTATGCTTTATGCATCTTTGGGCCTGAGGCCGCAGTTTATGCTCTATGCATTTTGGACCTGAGGTCGCAGTTATGTATACGTATACTTGGGCCCGAGGCTGCAGCTTATGCATATATATATATATATATATATATATATATATATATATATATATATATATATATATATATATATATATATATATATATATATATATATGTATGTATATGGCCTGAGGCCGCAGTTTAATATTCAGATAAACAGGTTATTCATCATTCAGAAGAGGGAATATTCATATCCTTACTTCCTTTCAGTTCAATTATTAGTTACCGTTCAGTTATCATATCAGTTACCAGTTATCAGTTACCAGTTATCAATTACCAGTTACCAGTTATCATTTCAATTTCAATTTCAATTTCAATAGTTATCATTTTTGTTATCAATTATCAATTCTCAATTATTAGCTTAGTTTCAGTTTCAGCATTTATAATTCTTTCTTTCAGTTGCCTTACATACCAGTACAATTCAAATGTACTGATGTCCCTTTTTTCCCGGGGCCTACATCTCACAATGCAGGTAATGATTTACAGGTCGATGACGCAGAGCACTAGGATTCCCGTACCAGCTATTTGGTGATCCCCAGTTCTTTCGGGGCATTATCATTACTTTACAGGCTTTCAGTATTTACAGATAGTCAGTGTTTTCAGTACTTCAATAGAGGCTTCATAGACTAGAGTAACAGTTGGACAGAGTCTCAGACTTTTTATGTTAAGCCATGTTGGCTGCAAATATGTTTCAGAATTGTATTAGCATTTTCGCACTTTGATTTATATCATCCAGACTTTCAGTATATCAGCATATGTTAGTTTATCTTCCGCATTTAGTATGTTATGATATCACATGTTGATTCAGCCAGCCAGTTGATTCGATCGGTCACATGTAGTCAGGCACCGAGTGCCGTGTTACGTCCAGGCCCAGGTCCGGGGCATGACATTATGCCACCAAGAAGACTACTGTTAACAGAATTCATGATACAAGATAGCACTGTAGCATTTACTCTTTCCCAGTGATTCCACAGAGTTTCAAAAAAACTTTCCTTCTTACAAGATCCATCTATCATCCCTAATTTGTTCTTTCCTAACACGACAACACACATAGATCAATACCAAATTGAATAATTCTCAATACCTGTTAGTTGGAAGGAAATGATCTGAATTCTGCTCACATCTGAAGGATGAAGAAACATCGGTTGATTGTAATATATGCTAGTAGGTTGAGTTAAAGTCCCAGTTGTCCGAGTCACATTGACAACATCTTGTTCATTGTTCGAACTCATTTTTCTAGAATTAGATGTAATCCGTACAACCAAGAAATTGTAGAAACAGAATTAAAAATGTGAAAGAAGAATTGGATCAACTCAAAGCTAGAATATCTTGCTTTGATTGCTCTGATACCATGCTCAAATTAGAATTATAGAAGAAGAAATCAAGACCCAGAAGATGAAGAAGAGAAGAGAAGCAATAGCAGATTGATATAGAGAAAATTGAGAGAGAAAATTATGATCTTCCTTATTCAAAGTTAGTCTTCATAAGGTGTACGCGTATGTACATATAGGTGAGTTTATTCTTCTAATTGAGCTCAACTAACTAACTTAAAAACTAATAACTAACATATTAACTAACTTAATGTAAAAAAAGTCTAGACTACCCTAATCGTTAAAGTAATATTTTTTTCAAAATGATGCAATTTCTGGTTTATCTCGTCCTCTTTTAACATTCATTGACTCAATATAATTTTACACCTATAAACCGGTGCATCGGCGTAGGATATATAACCAAACCATCTCAAGCGATCTTCTCTCATTCTATGTGTATTACTTGCACTTAATATGGTCATCTCTCACTTTATCTAATCTTTTATACATATCCATTTTAAGATACACATCTCAACATAGGTGAATGTAGCTCACGAGCAATGGGTTCAACTAAACTCATAATTTTAATATGTGACTTATATATATATATCAAAGATCACCAAATATCACTAAATATTACATTATGAGCCCTTAGTTTTTAACATGCAGTAGGTTTAGTGTTAAAAGCATAAAAATTAAACTCATCAAATTAAAATTCTGATCCTCAACGGCACTCATATGAATGCCAAAAATCTAATCGATTGCGTTATGACACGAAAGGAATCAGATTCTACATCATTCAACGGGAACGACAAATCTATCTAACTTTTTCGAAATATTAATTATACAGTATTTCCTAATAAGTAAGAAATGATAGCAGAAGAATATGATTCAGCACTGTAACTTAAGTACTGCATAAATTGATGTTATGTGCATGTTATTGTCTTCAGAGTCGGCTGCAGCACTAAGTGGGCGTTTGGACATAAGAATTGTAAAATTTCGGGGAAAAAAATTAAAGTGAAAATGATATTTAAAAATTAGAGTTGTATTTGGACATGAATATAATTTTGGGTTATTTTTGAATTTTTGTGAGTAATCTAAAAGAAAATTTTAAAAAACAATTTTTTGGAATTTTTCAAATTTTTCCGAAATTCATTTTCGAGTGAAAATTTGAAAAATTATGGTCAAATACTAATTTTGAAAAAAAAAAAGTAAAATTTTTTTTATGGCCAAACGGGCTCTAAATCTCTTCCCACGGAGATTTTGAAAATATCCAGTAAAACTCCATATAACATATAAAAGAATGAATATCATAAGTTTATAATTGCAGTACCCTGTCAATTTCAGAGACGCATTAATTTATTTATGGAAAACACGAACTTTGAACTGAGAAAACAAACCAAAACAGTAATCACCTGAATTTTCCGCAATTTCTTGAAGTGGTCTATTAAAAACTATTAAGAAATATCATCCCAAAATGAATGATCACATGATTCAGAATAACAAGGATAAATACGTCATTTTCATCATATAAAAATTTATCGGGCAAATCATGAGGTGGGGATAATTTATCGATTCGATATACTCTTAATTTTCCTTTTTCACATATAATCAGATTCGTGTTGCGATATGATTCCGAAGGATGAACTGTATACATGGACAATTCTTTTATGATTTTACTTCATAAACCATAACTGAAATTTTAATGATTGATCTTGATTCACTATTTTTAAATTTTTTTCTTGACTCTGAATGATTGCCTTTTTTTAAAAAAAAAATTATGACAAGTTTTAAATCTTAATGCAGGCAAGAAACGTCATTTTTTAATTATTACTTGTTGGCTCAGAGCGAGCAGAGCCAAGAAAAGCCCGACTAGCAGAACACGTCATGCTCAATTAAATAATGGACACCGACTATGATTTGGATCGTCTCCCCGGCTCCATGGAAAGATTGACACTTCATACCCTCCTTGGCATTTTTGCTAATTTGGCATGCCTATTTAATTTTCGGTGTCGATTGATAGTTTTGCAAGGATTTAAATTTTGATAAATAAAAGGAAAGTTCAGCTATTTTTAAGTGACAAGCATTAGTTCCATGACTATGGTAAAAATAACGTAAAATTTGATCACTATCCATGATTTTAAGTACGTATCACCAAATTTTCTTTCTTTTTTCCAGTTAATTTTCCTCACCCCAAACTTAGTAAAAGAAAACAACAACAGTGCCACTGTGAAAAAAGTTAGTTATATATTGAATAATAAGGTCTTGTTAGGTATGAGGGATAAAAAATAATTAATTTCGGGACTAAATTTAAGAAGAGTTTATCTCATGTTAGGTTGATAGCTAGAAAGCTGCGGTATAGTATTCCGAGATTGTAGCGTTTTTTCATCCCTATAGAAAGGTGGAATAATTAATTCCGGAATAATTAATCCTGGGATAACTACCAAACGACCCTTAAAAGGACTAAAAGATTGCGAATATATGTAGTATGGTAATTAGATCCATGTTTGATGGCATGTTTTTCTCCAAGAAGTAACACATGCAGTTATTTTGCAGTCTGTCTAAGTCTAAACCATGTGAGGATTTTCTGGAAATACTTTGAATATATACTTTCCTTTCTCTGTTGTCAACTAGAAAATCTTAGTCAAGAATCCCACAAATTAGGGGATAAGAACTTCACTAGATAATACCTAGGAACGGGAATCTATATTTCAAATTTCAATAACTTGTTTTATGCCGAAATTCATGCGATCTATATTTTTTTAATATAAGCTAACAAATAGCTTGTTTGGATGGTTGTTACATGTCGTTTCATAACGTATCGTATAATATAATATTGTATTGTATCGTTTTAATGTATACAAATATTTGGTTAGACTAGTTTTAGAATACGCACGTTGCGCGTGTACCTTGTCTCAATGAGTATTAATTTTTTAAAACTTACATAAATATTATATTAAAAATATATTTAAGTTAATTATAAATACAAGTTAAAAGAAACGGTATAAGTTCCTAAAAATGATGATTATTGATCTTATTTAGCTAACTCAATAAAGATATAAATGTCCTCAATCAATATATTCGACTTTAATTTTGCTCAAGTTTTATAATTTTATTACTTCAACTTCAAAAATTATCATGCTTTCTTTTTTGTCATGCTCTGATTTTAGTTTTAGCAAGAACGAGCAACTCTGGAAGATTTAAGAGTTTTCATGTTGAAAAACTGATGTCCGTAAGTTCATCGTAGAAAATACAAACATGATCAACTAACTGACATAGGGTTTAGAGCTTGACTACAAAAATTTCTACGAAAATGATAACATGTTAGAGTTTCATGCTTTTAATAATGATGTAGATAGGTACAATTTTGAAAATAAATTTTGCACATGTATTTCTTTTCACTCGTTACGTATCTTGTAGCTAATAAATAATTATTATAGCTTATTAATTAATTGCATACAAATTTAAAATGTTTTGAGGTTAAAAACAAAACTCGTAGTGTGCAAAATAAATTTGTGATTATCTTTTTATTATTATTTTAATAAATACATAAATGTTACTGGTTGAATCTCATGTAATTATTTTTATAAATATTATTACTAATGTATTTAAAATATAAAATCTAATCGCATTTACAATTAAAATATTAAATTAATATTTGTTGCAATTTGGAAGTATAAAATTATGGCCTTTCGTTTGTAAATGAACAAAAGGATTAGAAACAATTGAAAAGGTCTTAAACCTTAAAGAAAAAGTAGGTTGTCACTTTAAAAATTTTGGGACTTTTATGATTATTTTTGGTTGATATCAAGTCACCTTTTTCTTATTAAAACCCGTCTATGATTGCTAGATAGATTTTTAATCTTCTTGAATTAGCTATTTGTTCAAATGTATTTAATTAACTCTAAAATCCTAAATATTAGGACTTCCTACATAATAGTTCAAATAAAGAAAAATTTGATAAGCAAAATTTAGTTATAATTTAAAACGCCTAAATAATTAAATAACTATTTTATCTAGTATGAACTTTATTTTTAAAGGGTAAAAAAGGCGAACGACATTTCGCTAAGGGCCTTCGTACTTTTAATATAGTATAGAATAGATTGTATTGTTTGCCGTCATTTCATGATGTCATGTACCAATAATATGAACAATAAACTTGTAATGTTATAAAGAAAAAAGTAACGTACGAGGTAGAATTATTATATAAATAGGGTAAAAGATAAAATAAGATTACTTAATAATAAGAAAGAGCAAGATGAAAGAAAAAAATACGATAACGACGCCACCACACCGATTGGTCGTTCCATAAAATGCCACTGTTAATTCGTCGTTACGTAACAATGAGTTTAACGATACGATACAATTTAAATAATAATCAAAACAAATATTATATTTAAATTAATATCTAAACAAGTTGTAAAGTACAGCTCAGTGCATAAAGCATCCCGTATTTTTAATAGAAGCTAACGTAGAGTCCAGTGAAGGGCCGCACCTCAAATGGTGCAATGTGACAGTCTACCCTAATACAAGCAAGTGACTGCTTATATGGCTCAAACCCAAGATAACTTTATCGTTTTTCCAACATTCGCCTTCTTTAATAGAAGCTAACTAGGAAATAATATGATTTTTGTTGAAGAAAATGGAAATAATATGATTTTTGTATTGTGTCTGTCTATACATATACGCAACTGATCACAGAAATCATGGGTGATAATTGATCTGCTACTTCAGCCTTTAGATGAAACCAATTCTCAAGATGTGACGAGTGATGCATGCAGAACCCGAATACATATTTATCTTTAGGCGGAGCCCAGATTTAAAAGTTATTGTGTTCGGTATTTTAATTCTTTTAAATTACTAGATTCTAAATTAAAAATTTGTAAGTATTCAATAGATTTCTTAAGACAAGTTCATGATTTGGATTAAAGTTATTGAGTTCGGCTGAACCCGTAACATGTACACCAGCTCCGCTACTGTATTTATCACGGTATACGTATTAATTCAATATTAGTAGCAAATACTTATATTCTTTTAAGAGCATCAAAATTTTGGTCACAAAAGAAAAAGTTGGAATTGAATTAAGACCATGACTAATCAAGATGATATCAGTAAAATTGCACATGTTTATACTCATGTAATCTTGCTAATTGCATAATCATTACTTAGTTATGACAGACAAAATTGCTGGTGCTAATTAAATGATTGTCTTTCAATTATTCAAAGGCTTTTTCTATCTTTTCATTGCCTACCTAGGATAATACCGACTTCTAGAGGATAAAACACTACCCAACTTAGCTTTATTGTTTCTTTTTTTTTTTTTTCTTTAACGAGAAAATGCAAATCTATTAGATTGGTTTTTTTTAAGGTAATAATGGTGCTCGAATCAGCCTACGCACTTCAACTATTAGACGATCTATTTATTGTTATCCATCAATCGTAGTACCAGGTAATCACTTGTATCTCTATAGCTTTTGCATTCTATTTTATTAACCATTAGGCCAGATTTATGATTTTAGAACTCATAGAAATGTAACCTACACTAAATTTAGATTGGAACATGAAAAGGAAGATAAGTAACATATTAACAATTGAAGTATATTATTATAAATGTTTTATATATATAAATGTTATATTAAGCTTCTTCTTTTTTTTTGAGTTAAATTTAACTTTTACTCTTGAATGAATAGTACAAATAGCAATACTATTTTTTTTTCTTGGAAAATTTTCAGGGAAATCCACAGCCGTTACTTTTCAGGTGCGCACTGGATAACTTATTCTCTATGCAATAGTTCGCAAACCACACAGGAGAGCTACTATTTTATTCTTCACTAACATTATACCATTTGAGAAAAATTTATTACAATAAGATTTAATTCTCATTTATTAGTGGAGAGAATCCTTATTCCATGTTCTTTCATATCTTCCATGCATGGACAAATAATTCCTTTGTCCTTCACTTAGATTTTCACATCTTCAATAAATCTTTATAACATTATTGACCTTCTATTATTGTGGGCCAATAATAGTCAGAAGATAAGTAGGGTTCTTTCATAATTTCACCCTTGCCTTTTGGGACCCCTCCTGAATATTAGAGGACAGAAATTTTCTTACGTGTCCCTAGGAAAATAATTAAATTTTAAAAATTGGACTGCTTCCTAACTCTGCCAAATTTGTAAATTTTTCTTTTTTATGAGGCAATGGTTCAGACTCCAGATTACTGTCTGAAACAATATATTTGGTGGACCCAAAATTACAATATGTTTGACATCAGCTTATTTTGATAATTGTTTTTTCTTAAAAGAGTTTTTTTAAAAACTATTTTTGGTGAGAAGCAATTTGTGTTTGGCTAATTAATTTGAAAAACACTTTTGAGTAGTAATTAGTGTTTGGCCAAGTTTTTAAAAATTACTTCGTGTATTTTTCTCAAAAGTGATTTTCAAAAAAGTGTTTTTGGAGAGAAGTTATTTTTTCCTGCTTATCCTCAAAAACACTTTTTTTCTTCCAAAAAGCTCGGTCAAACACTTCAACTTTGAAAAAAAAGTATACTTTTTTTTTGGAAAAAAATATGCTTCTAGGATTGGAGAAGCTTGGCCAAACAGGCTAATATAGGGGTGTGCATTCGAATCGGTTTATCGATAAATCGAATCGATTATTTGCTATCGGTTTATCGATTTATCGATTTCGATTTCGAAATTTTCCTTATCGATTTCGATTTCGATTTTATCCTCTTCGGTTATCGGTTTATCGATAAACCGATAAGATATACTAAATTTTTTTTTTACCCTTATTCTATAATACTCTTTCCTTTACCCTAAATCCCTAACCCTATTATTTCATCTACCATATATAAGAAATGATCATATTTAAAGCTCAAGGGAATGAAGTTCAAATTAATGAAAAATAGAATTAGCCGTGATGATGTATTTTTATTTTTTTATACCGTTGGAGTGTTGGTGGCATACATTTGATCCCTTACTTTAGTTTCGTTGCATGTGCTTGTTGACACAATTTTTATGTTATAAACGGTGTTCCGTCTTATTTTAGCTTATTTTTGTCCATATTAGTTAGGCGTGTTTATAGCAATATACTTTCCGTGGAATCCCGCAAATTTTCTTATTGGTGTAATCGATAAGCCCCAAAAATCGATAAATCGAAATCGAAAAAATCGAAACCTTATTGAAACGATAACGATAAGCATATGTACAAATCGATAATCGATAAGTAATTATCGATAAGGGTCAAAATCGAATCGATAAATCAAATGTACATCCCTAAGCTAATATATGTCTTGGATATTAACAAGAACCGTGATGGATTTGCAAGTACTCCTTATCTTTAATTGAAGGTCTCGAATTTAAACGTCTAATATAAAGTTGTATTTGTTAAATAACGATATCTTCCCATAAGTAAAATTTTCCTGCGCAAATCAAAATTTATTCGGATCTCAATGCGAAACTCAAAAAAGAAAATGACCATGTCTTGGATTTGTCAACGCTTTCTTCCAAAATTCATTAAACTGGATATAGAAACCTTGCCTACCGAAAAAGACAAGTCATTATATCAACATTGGATATTTCATTCTTTTAAGTAGGCTAATTTTATCAATTTATAGGAGTTAAGAGAGGTTGAGATGCAATTTGTTGGACTTCTTTAAGGGTCGTTCGGTTTGAATACGACTTATGCTGGAATAAGTTATGCTGAGATTATTAGTTATGTTGGTATTAGTTATCCTGGTATTGGTTTTTATCCATTGTTTGATATGTTGTATTAAAAATGACAATTGCATAATTTCTGAGAAGAAGATATAAGTTATTCCGGCACTAATTACCCCACCTCCTACAAGGTATAAGTTATCCCGATACTAATTTTAATCCAGAAATAACTTATACCAGATTTACTAACCAAACAAAGTATTAAGGTAGTATTAAATTTTAATATTAGCACTATATCTACTTGTACCTCATACCAAGCGACCCCTAAAAGTTTTAGAAATTGTGTACTATAACTTTTATAAGTTTCAACATTACTATGTAATTTTTTCCCATATATATAATTCTTCGTGCGCAAAATTACTCGATACTTGCTTTGATGAGACTAACAAGTACCTAGTGAAATAATTAAGGTAGGAACAAGCAAACTCGAACACTATTATTATTAAAAATTTAAAAAAACTAATGAGTATGGTAAAAACGTTAATGAGTATGCAACTATATTTTGTGTGAGCAGCTTTATCTTTATTTCATTAATTATCGCTGACCGTCATCAAGGGTGATGAGATGCCCAAATACTTACTATTTCAAAAATATTTGTCATTCTTTATTTTACACCTCGATTAAATTTTGAACGAATAATTTGTTCAAGTCCACTTTCGCTCTCAAAAAGTACCATTAATTAAGGAGCTGTCTTTTTCATTTTCCAAGTAACTACAAGAAATTCGTTCAGAAATGCTTAAAGAAGTCCTATATGTAAAGTGGAATTTACTCTTTCTCCTTTTGTATACTTGTGAAAATCATTATATTTTTATGCCTACGCTCCTCCCATAACTCCCACCTCCAAAAATTAATGCAAGAAAATATTACAATTAGATCGTTCTATAATAACCATTTTTTATAATAACATTTCATTATAACTGTTAGTTTTTTTTAATACTATATTATAGTATATATTTTCTATAATAATAATTAGGAGTACCTCCGAAAATTAATACAAAATAAAATATTTTTTGTGTTCAAGGCTCTAATATTTTTGTTCATTAATTGGTTCATTTCAAGAACTTGGATGACTACTTGCCACGTGGTCCAACACCTAGCCATTTCTCATCACCTTCATTTAATTCTTTTTCCCTATTTCTTACTCCAGTCTCATGGCCTATTTGGTCAAGCTTTTTTTTTGCCAAAAGTATTTTTTTGGGCAAAAAATTAAGGTGTTTGGCCAAGTTTTAAGGAAAAAAAGTGTTTTTGAGGAGAAGCAGAAGCAGTTTTGGAGAAGCAGAAAAAAGCAGTTTCTCTCCAAAAATACTTTTTTGAAAAGCATTTTTGAGAAAAATACACTTAGAAGCAGTTTTTTAAAGCTTGGCCAAACACTAATTGTTACTCTGAAGCTTTTCAAACTAATTAGCCAAACACAAACTGCTTCTCACCAAATGTACTTTTGAGAAAAGCATTTTTGAAAAAACACTTCTCAAAATAAGCTGATTTTTGCAGATTGGCCAAACGGGCTATCATCTTATCCCTACGCATGTTAGACTTGTTAACTCAAATCGTTACACAACATGTGAAGGGCAAAATCGTCAAAACAGAAAACCCCCTCACAGTACTATATAAAACCCTACATGGTCTCACTCTTTTCAACGTGCATGAAGTTAAGAATCCACATGCAGAGTTGTACTCTTCAAGAGAAAGAGAGAGTGTAACTGAGTTCTAGAGAGAGAAACTAACTCACTGAGTTCTAGAGAGAGAAACAAAAACCCTCATGATGGGCAGCTTCTTATACATCACCACCTTACTTCTTGGCATAATCTCGGCCGTACAATGCTGCCCGCCGTCTGATCGGGCAGCATTGTTAGCTTTTCGAGCTGCCCTAAATGAGTCATCCTTGGGCATTTTCAACACGTGGCAAGGTTACGATTGTTGCCACGGATGGTACGGGGTGAGTTGTGACCAGTTAACTCACCGAGTCGCTGACATTAACCTTCGAGGCGAATCAGAGGATCCTGTCTTCCAAAAAGCTCACAAAACCGGTTACATGACCGGTACGATCTCTCCGGCGATATGTAAGCTAGAAAGGCTGTCTAGCCTTACTATCGCCGATTGGAAGGGCATTACCGGCCCTATTCCATCATGTGTTACGTCCTTACCATTCCTCCGAATCATTGACCTAATCGGAAACAAGCTCACCGGGCCAATCCCTTCCGAGATAGGTCGATTGAGTCGACTGACCGTGTTAAATGTAGCCGATAACAGTCTTTCTGGTAGGATTCCTCGTTCCTTAACCAACTTATCATCTTTAATGCATTTAGATCTCCGTAACAACCGAATTTTCGGAACCCTACCAACAAATTTCGGAAAATTAAGGATGTTAAGTCGAGCTTTATTGAGTGGAAACCGTTTAATTGGAAAAATTCCATATTCTATTTCCTATATTTATAGACTTTCCGATTTGGATCTTTCTTTAAATAAACTCTCTGGTACAATTCCACCATCTCTAGGTAAAATGCACGTTCTTGCTACATTAAATCTTGATGGTAACAATATTTCTGGTACTATACCACCAACGTTAATTAATTCTCGTATCAATATTTTGAACTTGAGCAAGAATTCAATTGAAGGATATATTCCTGATTCATTTGATGAAAGATCGTATTTTATGGTTATGGATTTATCGTACAATAAATTAAGAGGAAAAATTCCGAAATCGATTTCGTCGGCGACATTTGTCGGTCACTTTGACGTTAGTCACAACCACCTCTGCGGCCAGATTCCGGCAGGTTCTCCGTTCGACCACCTTGAAGCTTCGAGTTTTACTTATAATGATTGTCTTTGTGGGAAGCCTCTTAAACCTTGTCAAATGTAATTCCTAGTATTAGGTACATTTTTAAAAATAATTTTTTATTTTGTTTTTTGAGATTTTTAACACTTTATATATGGTGAATATGCTTGTATTGTGTAACAGTAAAGAGTAAAAGAGTGTTTGGTAGGTATGTAAGTTTAAATATATTATTATTGTGCTTTGGGATATGGAAATTTTATTTTAAGAGTACTATTTATTATTCAAAAGTCAATAAAGTGAACTTTTACATGAAAAAAAAGTAGCCTAGTGCATAAAGTATCTTGCATTCACACAAGGTTCGGGAAAGAGTTGCACCCCTAGGGATATGATGTAGACAGCTTATCATAATGTAAGTATTAGTGGCTACTTCTGTTTACCCTCAAAATCAGGTAACAATTGAATTTGTAAGTAATTTTAAGGATGCGTGGATTAAATTGACACAAAGTAATAAATTGAAGATACAATTAAAATAAGCAATGAAAAAGTGGATCCAAACCGCACAACTTGAGCCGTTATAGCCTTGGCAAGTCAGTCGCACTTGAACTAAATGCAATTCAAACGATATCAAGATACAGAGGAACGGTAGCTTACAGAAAGAAAATAACATTATATTGCTTAGGGATGCGTGTTACAATGATCTTTACAAGGAATCAGACCCCCTTTATATAGTAGAGAAATCCTAGATTAGGTACAACCCTATAAAAGGTAAAAGATCTCATGATTTGCTGATTTACCGGTTCCTTGTTGATACGTGCTAAGATTCCCGTTGTAATATCCGACCGGTCCCGGATACCTCGGCCTTCTGTTATTTCAGTCTTCTGTTGGTTATACTGACAATGTTTCCTCAAACTCGTTCGGGGTTAGGGTCGATTCATGGATCATGGACTCGATGTTCTCGAGGACGGACATTCTGACCTTGTGTTCTGGTTCGATGGGACTCGGGGTCGATATTCAATTCCTTACTTTCCGAGCTATATGTCATGTAGTGGATAAGTCCGATTTCGACGGTATATAACTTCTACGACTCAAACCCGTGATTTATAAATTACACGAAGATAATTAGCTAAATAAAAATTACAATTAATGATCAATAATATATAAGTGAAACTAGCTGAAAAAGAACGTACAAATATAATAGAGTGAAAAACTTTATGGGGAAAAGAGGAGGTTAAATCCCTACCGACATCAATTTAATTTGGATGTGAAAAATCCTCCTTACCAACCTTAGTGTTTTCGTTTGAAAATATTCTTTACATTTTGATTAATATCAATCAAAATATTTGGTTTTAGATTTTTGGATTGTCCATCAATTTGTGAAATCCTAAATTTACGTACGAACGATTTAGTAGCATGTACTCTACAAAATATGCTAACCATAAACTACTACTTTAGTTATGATTTTTCATTTCTTTAAAAAAAAAAACATAGATTCTATCCACTTGAAATTTAAAAGAAGGAAAAATAAAAGAAAAGATTATATATATCCACAATAAGGTAAAGATGGACAAACCAGATGAGAAGAATTTACCCAATTAAGTGGTTTGGTTCAATAATATTTAAGGTTTGGTTGTTTCATTTTAAATCATTATCTCAAATTTTATTGCTTAGTTTTATTTGGAAATCACATGTCGCACATTGAAGATCATGGGGTGATCTCTTCGTAAATAGAAACAATAAATTCTAACAGGTTGGTTTCAAATTCAATTCCTCTCATTAATTGTGTTCACGCATCAGCAGTTCCTCTCATTAATTCTTTCTTTTCAATAAATGGTGGTATCTTAGATCACTTTCCATGCTCTTGAGTTTTTAAGTTACTATTATTTAATATATTTTACTAATACATAAATTGATAATTCTGTGCATCAACACTTAGGCGAAAAAATATTATCGTCTATTTCCTCTCTATTGTGATTTGAACTGTTATTTTTAGTGTTTTATCTATAGTGTTCGAATCAGCTTGCGTTGACATTAACTATTTCACGGTGACTAGTATAAATACGGGATAACTAAGTCCATCAAGATTTAAACAATAATCTTGATAGAGCCCTAGTGTGCACAGGGTGCTCACCCGAAGGACAGAGGCTGTAACGGTTGCAGATTTTCTGGGTTCACAAAAAAAAAAAATTTAAACAATAAAAAGATATCACTATGTTTTTTTTATTCTATTGTGATTTAGACCCTTGTTATTCGTAATTTTTATCTCATTTTATTATCACAGTCAAGCCCCCTTCATTGATTGGTAGGTAGGGGCAAATGTTGTCTTCCCGCTATGGGTTCAACTGAATTCATAATTTTCGTTATGAAATATAGATTTATATGCAAAAACTTAACTAAAATCTCAACAAGGATTAAATTTGGACCCATAATCTTAACAGTACAATAAAATTAATACTAAAAGTTATAAAAGCTGAATTTATTAAATTTAAATTTTGAATCCGTCCTCATTGCGAGACACGTGCAATTCCTCCCATTAATTCTATTCACGTATTATCACTGCTTCAACAGCAATAGCTGCTGCTGCGGTAAGGTGCCGACGATGAATGCTTTTCAAGACAACACATGTGATGCCTCGTTAGTGGACCACAGTCCACAGTCTTTATTCAATTTAAAGAGAACAGTTTGGCATATATTCATATGAAAGATTTCTCTTTTATTTTTTAGTTTCTTTTCTGATATTCGTATTGGAATCCCGACTAATTTAGACTCACGTTATATATGGTTCATTAAAGGAAGAAATATTTTTATTAAGATTTTTCTCATACCCCAAATTAAAACCTGAAATCTTTAATTAAGCTTGAAAAAGTTCCTATTTATCCTAGGACAATCCTTGATAATGACTGCTTTATTTTTAAAAGTTAGTACTGTAGTTAGTTACTTCACCCACCCTCTCTAGCTCTCTTTTCTCTTCCCTTCACTTTTCTCACAATTATTGGGAATTTGGAAATGACTAGTTTCTCTAGACCTCATAGCTTTCACTTTTTAGCTATAGTTTTGGAGGAGATGTAAGAACACCGTCCAAGGACGTGGTGTAGTGAATGAGGCTATTCCTTTCTTAACCAGAAGTCTCAAGTTCGAGTCCTGGGTATGGAAAAATCTTTGGTAGGGAGCGCTACCCCTCAAATAGGGCTCTACCCGGTGCGAATCCGGATATAGTCGGGTTTCAATACAGGTACCGAATACCGAGCGAGAAACCAAAAAAAAGGAGATCTAACAACATATTGGCCTATATGTTATGGAGTATTTCTTTTTGGGTTATATGAGAATCATGTAAATTGTTTGTGGGACTTTTTAATGATATCTAACTGTCTGCTCATTGAGACAACATAAGGGCTTAGGCTGCATTATAATATCGTTGTAAGGAAATGTTTGAGTTAGAATCATCTCTGGGTGTGACTCCCTAGGAAGTTTTCGTATTGCATCCTCTTTTTCTTTCGCAAAAAAAAAAAATAAAAAAACTAATCTTATAGAAAGACTATAGAAAATAATATATGTCGTCCCTAGGAAAAAATCATTTTTTTATAAGAAAAAAGAGACGAAAAAGTGAGTATTGAGAAAACAATAGGTAGACTACGCAAAAAATAGCCTAAAGATTCAACTTTCAACCCACCCTTTTTTTTTATAGACGAATAATCATAAATTTTTTTAATAAAGTTTATATTTTATAAATTCAGGTGACATGCTCTGAATCGCCAAAATTTTTATGGAGCCATCAGAAACTACCTAATGATAGTCATTGCTTCGTCACGTTCGTTCCTCATTTTTTTGTGATTTTAGGGCTGTAAATTAAAATAGGAATTCAGGATGATTTTATAATTTTTCGTTTGCTAATGTCCACCCCTTCTTCATGAATTCGAGCAATGGACTTCGAATTGCCTAAAATTTTATGGGCCCATAAGAAACGACCTAATGAACAATAGTCATCGCTTCGCCATGATCGTTCCTCATTTTTGGCTTTTTAGGGCCATAAAACAAGAATTTAAGACGATTCCTAGATTTTCGAGTGCTATAGTCCATGTCATCTGTATAAATTTGGGCGACCCATCACAAATCTCCTAAATTTTGTAGGCCTGCCTAAAATGACCTAATGAACAATAATCATCGCTTCGCCATGACCGTTCCTCATTTTTTGGCGTTTTAGGGGCATAAAACAGGAATTCAAAACGATTTCAAGATTTTCATGTGCTATAGTCCACGTCATATGCATAAATTCTGCTTATCGGCCCCGAATCTCCTAAAATTTTGTTCGCCCATAAAAAACAACCAAATGAATAATAATCATCACTTTGCCATGATCGTTCCTCGTTTTTTGGCTTTTTAGGGCCATAAAACAGGAATTCATGATGATTCCTAGATTTTTGTGTAATATAATCCACATCATCGATCGGATGATTCAGGTCACCCGGATGCATGCAAATGAGCGTGGTCTATAGTACACGAAAACTTGAGAATTGGGCAGAATTCTCGTTATTTATGGGCCGACAAAATTTTAAGTGATTTAGGTCGTTGTCTTGATAAATACAGATGGCATGGGCTATATCATATGAAAATCTTAGAATCAAGCAGATTTTCAGTTTTATTACCATAAAATGCCAAAAAATGAGAAACGATCACGGCGAGACGATGACTAATTATTCCTTAGGCTAGTTTTTATTGGCCGGCAAAATTTTAGGCGATTCGGGTCTGGTGTGGTGTGATGACCCAAAAGACCATCACTTGTTTTAAAAGAAAATTTTACGTTCTGAGGCTTTAAAAATTCCTTTCAGCATCACCTCGTTTTGCGTGCACAGTCCAGGCGCGAAGCTGAAAAGCCATTATGTGAAAATTTGTGAAAAATGATAAAATTTGACTATAAAATAAATTAATTTGACTTCGGTCAATATTTTGGGTAAACGGACCCAGACTCGTGATTTGACGGTCCCGGAGGGTCCGTAGAAAAATATAGGACTTGGGCGTATGCCCGGAATCAAATTCCGAAGGCCCAAGCCCGAGAAATGAATTTTTTAAAAAAAATGCTTTCTGAAATTGTTTATGAGTTTTGGAAATGAATTGTGATTAAAATTTGATGGTATCGGACCCGTATTTTAGTTTCGGCGCTCGGTACAGGTCTTATATGTGATTTAAGATAAGTATGTGGAATTTGGTAAGAAACGGACTTGAATCGGATTGTTTTTGAGAAAATTGGAAATTTGAAGTTCTTGAGAAAATTTCATGATTTTGATGCAAAATTTCTAGTTGTTGATGTTATTTTAGCGATTTGAATGCACGAACGAGTCTGTATGATGTTTTTAGGTTGATGTGCATGTTTGGTTTGGAGCCCCGAGGCTCGGGTAAATTTTGGATAGGCCACGGGGTGAATTTTTGGACTTGATGAATTGCAGGTTTTATAGCTGGTGTGTTCAGGCCTGCAGGCTTCGCATTTGCGAAGCCTAGCTCGAAAATGCGATATCGCAAATGCGAGGGCCTTGTCGCAATTGCGAAAGCAGCCAGGCCAGCTCCATCTCGCACATGCGAGATTTCCTTCGCAAATGTGATGCACCCCTTCTGGGCCTGCTATCGCAAATGCGATCCCTTGTTCGCATTTCCAAATCGCAAATGCGAACATAACATGGGTCGGGGTTCGCAACGCAATTCCTATACCTGCAACCTGCAATTTTTATACTTAGCCGAAATTCAACCATTTTTCACATCCTTTCAAAACATAAACTCCCTAGGGCAATTTTTCAGGAACAACTCTTCTTCCAAATTGATTTTGTCAATTTTAACTCGTTTTCTTCAATCATTAACATCTTTTCATATGATTTCGACTCAAAATCAATGATTTTCATGGGGGAAATTGGGTGTTTTGGGTAGAACCTAGTTTTTTCAAAAAATTGGGGATTTGGACCTTGATTTGAGGTCCGATTTCAAAACAAATTATATATTTGGGTTCGTGGGGGAATGGGTAATCGGGTTTTGGTTCGAACCTCGGGTTTTGACCATGTGGTCCCGGGGGCGATTTTTGACTTTTTGGGTAAAACTTTGGAAAACCCATTTTTATGCATTAGAATCGATTCATTTAGCGTTTATTGATGTAATTAAGTAACTTATGGCTAGATACGAGCGAATTGATGGTGGAATCAAGAGGTAAAGCGATAGTAGAGGCTTGAATTGTGTTCGTGGCATCGAGGTAAGTGTTTGGTCTAACATTAGCTTGAGGGATTAGGAGTCGTGTCTTATTTGCTACGTGTTAATTGAGGTGTACGATGTATAGGCATGGTGACGAGTATCTATACGTTGGTGTCAAGCATGCCCGTGAGTCTTGTATTGTAATTGTTATGGCTCCGTTGTGGTTTATTGCGCTTCACATGCTATATTGTTCCCTTGCCGCGATGTTATTATCATTATTGTACCCTTGCCGGGATATTATTATCATTATTGTTCCCTTACCGGGATATTATTATCATATTATTTTTCTCTTGCCGAGATGTTTGTTTTGATATTATTGTTCCCTTGTCGGGACCCTTTTGCGATTGGTGTTGATAAAAGAAATAGGAGAGGGTTGCACGCCTGCAACAAGATATGTGAAATGAGAGCGGGTTGCACGCCTGCAACGAGATATGTGAAATGAGAGCGGGTTGCACGCCTGAAACGAGATATGTGAAATGGGAGCTGGTTGCACACCTGCAACAAGATATGTGAAATGGGAGCGGGTTGCACGCCTATAACGAGATATGTGAAATGGGAGCGGGTTGCACGCCTGCAACGAGATACAAGAAATGGGATCGGGTTGCACGCCTGCAATGAGATGTGAAATGAAAGTGAACTTTGCATTTATTTTCCATATCTGTGTTAGTAATTGGATTTTGGTTTCTTTATATCCTCTTGATATTCTGTTGTTATCTGTTATTCCCCGAAACATGTTTCCCCTGCCCAATTTTAATTGCAATTATCTGCTTCTATTTTCGTTGTTTATGATATAATTGCACAGGTTTATTTGGTAGTCTGGTCCTAGCCTAGTCACTACTTCGCCGAGGTTAGGCTAGACACTTACTAGCACATGGGGTCAGTTGTGCTGATACTATACTCTGCACTCTTTTGTGCAGATCCCAGTGTTATAGACTTCGGACCGTAGTGAGGTTGTTGCCTTCAGTCCAACAGGCGACCTGAGGTAGTCCTGCAGGCGTCCGCGGGCCTTGGTGTCACCTCCTATCTTTCCTTTATCCTGTTTCCTTTACTCATTTCAGAAACAATGTGTATTTTATCTTTCAGACTTTGTATGTAGTCTGTGAAACTGTGACACCAAATTCTGGGTAGAGTTGTATTTAGACTTCCGCAGTTGTATTACGATTAATTATCAGATTTTGTCCTCCGTTTAATTATTTTCGCTATTTACATGATATCTATTCATCACTGACAATGGTTTAAAAGTGGAAAAGGTTAAGTAATTAGAATAATTTGGCTTGCCTAGCTTTCACCAGTAGGCGTCATCACGGCTCTCGAGGGTGGAAAATTCGGGCCGTGACATCTGGTCACCCTGATGAATGAAGATGGCGTGGGCTATAACATATGAAAATCTGAGAATCGGGCAGAATTCCAGTTTTATGGCCCTAAAACACAAAAAATGAGGAACAAACATGGCGAAGCAATGCAAATTGTTATGTCCATGACATCTCCATGAATTCAGACGACGAGCTCCGAATCATCTAAAATTTTGTGGGTCCATCATAAACAATCTAAAGAATAATAGTCATTATTTCGCCATGATCTTTTTCTGTTTTTTGGTATTTTAGGGTCATAAAACAGGAATTCAGGAAGATTTTCGATTTTTCGTGTGCTAATGTCCACGCCATCTTCATGAATTAGGGAGACGGGATCCGAATCACCTAAAATTTCATGGGCTTATCAAAAAGGACCCAATGACTTAATCACTCCTTCACCATGACCGTTCCTCGTTTTTTGGCGTTTTAGAACCATAAAATTAAAATTCATTATGATTTTTGATTTTTCGTGTGCTAATGTCCACGCCATATTCATAAATTCTTCTGACGGGCTCTGAATCGCCTAAAAAATTTTGGGGCCATCAAAAACACGAATCGAATGAACAATACCCATAGCTTCACCATGACTTTTTCTATTTTTTTAGTGTTTTAGGTCATAAAATATAAATTCAAGATGATTTCTAATTTTTCGAGCGATAATGTCCATGTCATCTTCATGAATTCGGGCGAAGGCTATGAATCACCTAAAATTTTGTAGTCATATAAAAAAAAGACCTAATGAATAATGGGCATAGCTTCACCATGACCGTTCCTTATTTATGGTGCTTTAGGATCGTAAAACAGGAATTCATGACGATTTCCAATTTTTCGTGTGCTAATGCCCACGTCATCTTCATGAATTCGGGCGACAGGCTCCGAATCGCCAAAAAACTTGTGGGCCCAAAAGAAATGTCCTAATGAACAGTAGTCACTGCTTTGCCATAAATGTTCCTTATTTTATAGAGGTTTAGGGCCATCAAACTGGAATTTAAAACGATTTTTAATTTTGTGTGTGCTAATGTTCGTATCATCTTCATGAATTCGGGCGACAGGCTCTGAATCGTCTAAATTTTTGTGGGCACATTAGAAATGACTTAATGAATAATAATCATTGTTTTGCCACGACTATTTCTCATTTTCTAGTGTTTTATGGCCATAAAACAGGAATTCAGGATGATTTCCAATTTTTCATGTGCATTAGTCCACGCTATCTTCACGAATTCAGGTGACAGGCTTCAAATCGCATAAAATTTTGTGGGCCCATCACAAATGACCTAATGAACAATAGTCAAAACTTCACCATGACATTTCCTTATTTTTTGATATTTTAGGACTATAAAACAACAATTCAGCACAATTTTTTGATTTTTCGTGTGCTAATGTCCACGACATCTTCATGAATTTGAGCGAGGGGCTCCGAATCGCCTAAAAAATTTTGGGCGCATCAGAAATAACCTAATGAATAATAGTCATTGCTTCGCCATGATTGCTCCTCGTTTTTTTTGCTTTATAGGGTCATAAAACTAGAATCAGGATAATTTCAAATTTTTCTTGTGCTAATGTTCACACCATCTTCATGAATTGGGGCGATAGGCTCCGAAACGCCTAAAATTTTGTTCGCCTATCAGAAATAATCTAATGAATAATAATCATTGTTTCACCATGACTGTTCCTCGTTTTTTAGCGTTTTAGGGTCATAAAACGAGAATTCATGACGATTTTAAATTTTTCGTGTGCTAATGTCCATACCATCTTCATGAATTCAGGTGACGGGCTCAGAATCGTCTAAAATTTTATAGGCCCATCAGAAATGACCTAATGAACAATAAACATTGATCCACCATAATTATCCCTCGTTTTTTGACGTTTTAGGGCCATAAAATAGGAGTTCGGGACGATTTCCAATTTTTTGTGTGTTAATGTCCACACCATCTTCATGAATTCGAGTGACAAGTTCTGAAATCACCTAAAATATTGTGGGCACATTGAAAAGAGCTAATGAACAATAATTATTGTTTTGCCATGATTGTTCCTCATTTTTTGGCATTTTAGGGCTATAAAATTACAATTTCACTAAAATCACAGAAACCAAGATTTGGTACGACGTTTGGTTGAACGAGTGGAAAAGAAAAGCAAGAAAGAATAAGTTAGCGTTTGACCATAGATTTTCAAATTTGTTTTGAAAAATCTGATTTGGGTAAAGTTTGGTTTGAAGATAGAAAATATGTTTGGACATCAGTTTTCAAAACATATTTTACTTTTTTTTTTAGAAAAAAAAAACATGAAACATGATTTATTCCTACAAGTTCTAAAAAGTATCACAAATACCCAACAATAGATTCATCAATAACATTCATTATCATTATCACAAACTATAGTCCTGAATTTGGTACAAAATTATTATTTTTACAATGAACTACATAATACACTATCAGATGGCCGAGAAGATGAAGCAGCATTGTTACAAAATAACAAATGGTGGACTCTTTTACAAAATACAAAAGTTTGAGGTAATTTTTAAAAAATATAATAGTAATATTTTGGATCAAAACCAGCTCTTTAGCTGGTTTTGGGATTTGCATTTTGGGAATTTGCCAAAATATGAATAAAATTATGAACAAACATGTATTTGCCAAAAAAAAAATTAAAAAAAAATTGGCAAAATCTTTAGCCAATCGGGTCCTAAATTTATACTTTAGTTTCCAAAGGTAAAGCATTCTTCATAAGAATGAGCGTTGCACTGTACTGAAAGGAATTAATTTGATTTAATTTTTGGGAAAAGTATTACGAATGAGATAAAAGATATATGGACTTTGATTACAGAATTGGAGCAACGTACTATATTCCAAACTAGTAGTTAGGTTGACTGACCACACTAGTTCTTGCATATATAAATCCCTTTCCATGAAAAAGAATTATCAACCCCTCCTTCATTAGATTTTTTTCATATAGCAGGGTCGATTTGCCCGCATTTTGGCTATTCTACTGGTATGTACCCACCAGTACAGATATACAATATTGAGGCAAATGAAAAGAAACCACCTAATGTTTTGTATATCTATTGAAGCTTGAGTCTTGATCCGTTATGATTTTCATCCCACCACATAACATTTTCCCTATTGAAACTTAAATCCTGATATGTTATGATTTTCATCCCACTTCATCGACCATTAGACCACACTGGTATCATCCGTCCTTCGGTTCCAGCCTTATACTTGATAGCCCTTGCAGTCCCAACCATGTCCCACCCTATGCACCCCATACCACCCACCCCTAAACTTTCATTACATTCTTTCCTTTTTTGGTTTCTATAGCTTAAATTGCCATGCAATTTCCCCCTCCCCCACACCCCACCAACTACTTCAATAAATTCTCCATTACTTGATCTTGTGAACTCTTTAACTGTTGCTACACTGTAACAAGTCAAAACTGAACTAAGAAGACTTGCTCAATTGAAGACTTTAGCTTCACTTTCCCAAAAAATAAGAAGAATGTTTCAGCTATGTATTTCATAGTACATCATCTTAAATTCTTTCACATAAATGCACATAAATGCACCCTTTTCTTTTCTTCACTTTCCGCCAACCAAAGGTCTCAGCTAGACTTGACTATAATCCGGCGTCAACACTGTAAGGGGTCGTTTGGTATGAGGTATAAGAAGGTATAGAGGTGGTATAAAAATTTAATACCACCTTAATACTATGTTTGGTTAGGGAGTCGACTGAACATCTCAGCCATTGGCGGGAATTTCGCCCGCATCCGATCCCCAATTCTTGTTCACCCCGGATGATCGTGTTGGGTGAATTGTGAGTAATTAGCACCGATATAACTTATACCTTCTTAGAAATTATGCAATTGTCATTCTTAATACAACATACCAAACAGTAAATAAACAACAATCCCAGCATAACTTACCCCAACATAACTTATACTGGGATAATCCGTATTCCAACCAAACGACCCCTAAGTGAGAAAAATCTACATCTTTTTAAGCAATTTTTAAGATAATAATTCACTCTTGGTGTGGTTAGCAAACCATAACCACTGCATTAGTAGCCCAAATGACTATGGAGGAGGAGAACAAAACAACCTTACCTCCCTCATGTTCTAAATGAGTAATGGACAAACCATTTCATTCCAACATATAATGTATGTGACAAATTTGTAAAACTAGATGTCCTCTTAAATCTCACACTTATCCCTACACTAACTACCATACAAATTTCAAACCAAAATATAATATTCCTCGCAAGCACACAAGACCTGATAATGCAAGCGTGATGTTAAAGTAATAATTGCTTGACAAAAATTTAAAGAATTGTCAAGAAAATATTACTAAGTGATAATGGCCAAAAGATTGAAAGTACAACCTAATTAACAAACATTCATGTCTAGTCAAGCTGAATTAGAAAGAAAATCTTGTCGCAAACATTAATGGATGATCAAGTTAGTTACTTGATTTGGTGGGACCGTCATTCGTAGTATTGAAGTACAGATTAAGAAGAACACACTCAAGGATGGCTTAGAAAGCTAGGTTCTTATATTCATGAACTCTTCAAAAGGCTTTAATTTGGCTATAGAGGTTGAAAGATTGCATCTTTTTGTTTTAGGACAAAATGGCATTTCAAGATATTAAAAGTTATTTAAATAGTATATTCCAACTCCAGACAGAGTAATGGTCTGAAAAACATATGAATAGAAAATTCACATACTAGATGCATGGCTGAAGTTTCAAAAAGCAGTACAATATTTAGTGCTCAAAACCGTTTCACCCTTGAAAAGAATCCTTCTATAACAGAAACGACCATAAGAATGGGACTGACTTCTCATTTTTGGTGTATAAGGAACATATAGCATCTAAATACATTCAAAAGAAAGTATATGCTGACCTTTCTTAAGCTTGTTCTCTCTCCGTCCTAAACCATTAAAGGCTCGTATAATTTTAGCCAGTTCAAGTCTGCCCGTGATCTGGATGAATATTTCACTAATGCAGATAACTTAACTTTAACAACACACCTCGGAAGCTGATATTCTTTTAATCCAGCGGTTGAAGGCATCCATGCTGCAGGTGTGGAAAAATATGTACACTAATGAAATCATCATATATTCTCTAAACATGTTGGAACAGAGAGTATGTATATATCAATAAGAAAAACGATTTGCCGGTAACACCAAATCAATCTAGTACAGCTAATTAGTAGATCTATTGTCACAACGAAATGAACATTGAACACTGTTCACCACAGTCAGCAGTCAGCACAACTTTATGAGCTTTCAAGCCTAGCAGAAGTGGGGGTTTGAGCGTCTTTCTTCTTCTAAAGATTACACAAATGAAATCATCACAAGATCTTTTAGAACGACGAAAAGAGACTGCAGTAGCTTCAGAATTAAAAAAGACTTTCCAACAAGGAAATTTGAATCTTAGTTAGCTACCATACCTAATCAGTTAAAAGATGAACTAGACACAACTATATGCACATGTAACAATATCCACACATGGTGGTTGCTATCATTGTTTCCAGAACCAAATGCAGCAGATAAAGAATACCAGATAGATCGTCATTATGTAAAAGGAAAAACAAGAGTACCAGATAGAAATTGAACACTTGGGATGTGCACTTGCGCCTTAGACAGTACATTGCATCTTGACAGTGCTCCCTAATAATCTGTAAAACTTGAAACTGAACTAGCAAAACATAACTGTTCAACTAAGAATGAACATATTTCTGATTTTGGTGAAAGAAACTATAGTTTGAGAAGCAAAATTTGAATAATAGTGAGTAAAGAATTCTAGCTTTTTGTCTCAGAAGAAGAGCTCAGCTCATCAAGCACTGATACCAACTAAGATACAAGAGTTAACTAAAAGAACATTTATAGCTGACTATCAAGTTATGGAACCATGATACATGAAATATTTTCTACCATTTATTTCCTATATGCTTATGTTCAGATTAAACACCTTTTTTTTCCGAGGAAACGTCTGCTACCACCATGGAACACCTTGGTTGACAATTCAAAGTATAGATAATCAAAACCTAAGCTTGTTAAAGCTCCAAAAAGCAACCAGGATATTTAACGGAAACAGCTGGACCAAGAAGCAACATATCTCTGTCCTAGAAAAATCTGTCAATTAAGTCGCAATTGCTGATAGAACCTTTTGATCTTTGTATAAATATCTTTCTTAAGTAATGAGCAGGATAGAAAGAATTCAGATTGAAGAATGTATTAATGGCCCCAATGACCAGCAGCCATTTCCAGGAACTTTCCAATTTGAACTGTAGAGCCTAAACTATGCTATATTCTTCCTAGAAATGCTTCTCCAAAAATATAGTTACACAGATAAACCACTGTATATTAACAAACACTTTAGTCAAAAATTCTTTCCCCGGTGGACAACACTAGGAAAACAAAAGAACTAAATATGCAAAGCACCCCTGGGATGAGAAATACGACTCTCCAGCTATCTGGACTAGTAAGATCCAATTCAGCGGCTTTAGCAGCTTCTAGTAGTCGACCAGTGAGGTCAACCCCAACAATTCCAGCTAATGTACCAGCTGTATTTGAAACTCCCATAACAATTCCAGCATATCTAGGAGCAATGTCCATGTGGTTAACTGCAAACCCAGCTCTTCCTAATGCCAAGAAACCAAGGGCCACAGAGGAACAAAACAAAGCGCCTCCAGATGTTCTGAACAATGGAAGAGCCATCAATGCAACAGAAGCAACCATGAAACCCACTGTGTTCAAAACTTTTCTGGTTTTAGTAATAGACAGGATTTTCTTGGTGACAAGGTGATCCGCAATCACCCCACCAATATTTGAAAATATAAACATGTTAAAGTATGGCATCATTTTAGAAGAACCCATTTCTTGAAGGCTGAGCTGGAGACCCAATTCAAAGTATGTCGGAAGCCAGTTCATGAGCACATAAAGAGCATAATGAAAGGTGAAATTGTTCACGACAATGGCCCAAACCGGTAAGCTAACGAGGATACGCTTCCATGGAATTCCAGGGATTTTACTGGAATGTACTCCATTCTCCGCCTTCATCTTTGAACTCCCTTTGATGGGAAGTAAGGATTCTCCAAAGCCGGCAGCACTTGCTTTTCGATGGTCAGATCGAGGTGGGTCGGTTGCATAAGTGAACCAGATTAAAGACCACACTGCACCTAAAAATGCTTCAGCAAGAAATACAGATTGAGGACCCCTAAATTTCACCAGGCTAGGAAGCATAAGCATGCCCATAGCTGCACCTAAGTACATTCCAGAAGTTGTAAAAGAAACAGATCGTGATCTTTCATGTGGTGGCACCCACTGTGCAAGGACTGTGTGAATAGATGGAAAAATGAAACCTTGAGCCACTCCAACAAGCAAGCGGGCTATTACTAGGATCATTGGTCGAGTTGGGTCGAGGGGTACAAAAGCACAGGTTAGAGACCACAACACAAATGAAAAGAGGAGGACACGCCGTCCCCCTATTTTTTGAGCTACCCAGCCACCAGGTACTTGTGAACAGGCATAACCATAATAAAATGTTGAAAGAATTACACCTTTGCTAGTCTGATTTATTCCTACAGCATCAGCAGCAGCAGTATACGCAATTGAAAAGCCCACACGTTCTATGTAGCAGACTGAGGTGCAGATGAAGGTCAAAAATACAATTAAGTAACGCTTTGGAAATTTACTGCTTCCCATTGCTTCCAAGTTTCTAAATAAAAACCACACACCGGATCACTTCATAGGTGGTCCTTTGACAAAGACGTCCATAGAATGCACTTATCCTGAAATTGTGTTGAAGTGATCAAAGAAATAGAGACGGTGATTTAGAGCCTTCATAATGTTAGATTTAAAGGAGAAACGATTTAACCACTTAACCAATAATAGCGAACATACTGAAATAGCATGTGAGAGGTAGGAAATGCACCAGAAAGCAATGGTTCAACTTTTATCTAGGATTTGGGTTCACATTATTTTGATTTTTCACCTCCATGGTGTTTGGAAGGGACATTTATATAGCAGCCATAATCGAGAATAGAACAGATACTATTATCAGACCTAGCCTACTCAAGTTTATATAAACCAAATCTTCTTCAATCTGATAAGATATGACACTAAAACAAAGTCATGTGTTGTCAAAGGCTCATTTAAAGCGCGCTTAAGCCCTGAAGCTCAGAAAAGCTCATGGAGGGCGCTTCGCTTAGCTTAAGCTACGCTTTAGTGTAACGCAAGTCACTAAGACATGTGCCTCATTTCACATGAGTTTTATCGGGAATCAATTGGCACAAAAGAACAAATATAATCAGAAAATAAATGTACTAGAGGTAAAGGAAAACATTATAAATGAATTTGTTACTTTGTTCTTGAATTACATATGTATTTTATTTTTTCCCATAGTTGTGCTTTTTTTTATACTAAAGCCCACACTTTTAAGTGCGCTTTGCGCTTAAAGCCCTAATAGATCTACAACGCTTTTTAGAGCTTTTCGCCTTTGATAATACTATTCATTCGGTGTTAATTTTGTCTCATTTTTCTTGTGAATTCTGAGGATGAGCATGTCGATCCAAAGATCACTTATAAGGAGTCAGACGACCTAGGTGTCACGTGATTTAAGCCTCCTCTGACATTTCTCCAATGCTACTCTTCCAAGGGAAAAAAATTCTGTTGTAATTTTTTGACGACTTCGGGCAGAAGGGAGTTACTTAAACAATTTCTATCAAGCGAAAGCAGATATCGTACCCTCTGCTCCAACAGTCTGCTTATTGGCGAACACAAAAGGACCTAGGAAAACCAATAATGATTGTGGCTAGACTTCTCTATTGATTTAGCAAACTAGATAAAAATACTTGCTTCACACCCTTGATTTACTAGTAGTAGAACATCATCAAGCACCGTTAGGTCCGTTACTGTGCTTTTTCTTTTACTTACTTTTTTTATGTGAACATGAACGGTATTTTGAATGTGGTGAGACGTGGATATACTTTTTCCAAACTAATCGCAAATCAAACCTAAATCTAGAGGAACCACCATAAATGCATTTAGGAACAGATTCCACAACTCATACTATGTTTGGTTTCACTAAGGGGAGAGGAGAATGCAAAAGATCAGAAAATTCATAAATTTACTTGTCTACTTCTGTTTCTCCACCTCTTTCACTTCCTTATCGATAACGGAAAGCAATCCATAGTCCTCCTCTTTTACTGCCAGCCCTACTACCCTTCCTCTTTGCACCCAAATCAAACATTGTACTATCAATTTCAATTCGACCATATGTTTTGCATAGTTAGAAACCAGTTGAGTTTATGTCAAATTAGTCCCCTAATTTTCTTTAACTTCAAGTTTTAACGCTAAAACTTCAAATCATTCTTATTGCATTCCTACTTCACCACATTTTGTTTCTAATAATCACAACCGCCCGCTAAACCAGACATATGCTAAAAATTTGGATTTTAAAGAAAACAAATTGCTATAAGCAGGAAATAGTTTATTCTTTACAAATATTTATAACAAGAAAAAAAACATTGAGCAAAAGCACACTGGCATACTCAGCCCTCCCCCCCCCCCCACCCACCCACCCCGGCCCAAACCCAAAGACAAAAAATTAATCTTTACCACCCACCCCCAACAAAGGGTCAACGATAATCTCACTTCTCAATTTCCCCCCATTTATATAATCACTTCTAATTGAACAAACGAAAACATTCCACATTGTTAAAATTAACATAAATAAAACTAACTGCAAAGTACTCACAAACTCGAAACATAAAAACACTAATCATGTAGTAGCTTTAAGCTTAGGGATTATTACTACATTAATTAAATTAAAAAAAATGCAAAGTATGTAGAAGTTAAAAACATGAATTACTTCAAGAATTTAAAATTAGATTCAAGTTTAAAGATTATTACCACAGAATCAGCAGAACCTCAAAAGGGGTGTATTTGGTGGATTCTGTGCACTTCAACAAGATCAGGTAAAGAATGTGAGTTCCAAATCCAAAATCTTTATTTTGATAATTAGAGAAACATTGCGAGGGTAATGGAAGAAAAATTAAGAAAAGGGTTTGAAGTAAATAGTTGAAGAATTAGAGAAATGGGAGTAGCGTAGGTTGAAGGGACTGTAGACTGTAGAGGGAGTTACAGCCTGACAGTTTCCCAAATATATTTCTCTTTTCTTTATTTTTTCCTTTTCTTCTTATAGTATAGTATAGTATTCGTTGTATTTACTTTTTTCCATTTTTTATGGGTAAAGGGGGGTTGGAGTCCGCTAGTCCGGAACCTATTTGCGATCTTTTTGGACTCAAAAAATTAAAATAAGTGTAAAATAAACTTACTGACCAAACTATATGAACGCATTTTTAAAGCGCGTTTTACCTGAAGCTGATTAGACGTTTGATATAAAGCGTGGTTTAATAAAGCGCCTTAATAAATCACGTTTTCATCTTCAAATACTCGCCTCCTTCCCTTCCCCCACGTTCAAACAGAAGCTTCCCCCTCCCCTTAATTTTTTAATCGATCCAGCCCCCCTCCCCCCCCACATTAACGACCTAAAAACACACGAGTGGACCCTACCCGTCCCACAAAAAATAAAGAGTGTTGGTCCTACATCCTACTTAAGGCCTTCTCTCGTTGTGGTTGCTCGTTTCGTACTAAAATCTTCATTTCTTCAACTTTTCAAAAAATATAAATTGAGGTATTCCGATTTAGTTTTTGTCGAAACTCGTATAAAAAATGCATATTAGTTATTTTAAATGTGTTCTATGTTGTTTTGTGTGTTTTTGTGATTAAACTAGTATGTTATTTTTATCGGGACATAGATATTAGTGTGCTAAAAAAATATGTAAAAATTGAGAAATCATTATTATTTGTTAAAAAAATGTTAATAAGTTTTTTTTACTGTTGTTTATGTATTTTTGTGAATGTTTTTTGATTAAATGTATTTGTTATTCTTATCTGATTTATATTATTTATTTGCTTAAAGACTAGTAATATCGTGCCCTTTTAGGGTAGTAAAATGTATTGCCTTTTAGCATAGTAAAATGTAGTGCCTTTTGGCGTAGTAAAAAGTAGTGCCTTTTAGCATAGTAAAATATAGTGCCTTTTAGCGTAGTATCCATGTAGTTTAAGTATCTCTTATACTAAAAAATACGTCAAAATAAGTGATAGATCAAATACAAACTATATCCAATTATAGTCAACGATCGTAACAAAATAACATGAGAAAAGAACAATATTTTCCGGATATCTTGGTGCTACTGGGACGCAAATATCGAGCCTGGAACTCATATATGAATATTTAATAATTAAATATTGTATAATTATAAAAATTAATTATTTAATTTACAAACAAATATATAAAATTATAAAACTAATATGTAAAATCATAAAACTAACACGTACAAGAATTTAGGATATCTTGGTGCTACTGGGCCTCAAATATCAAGCTTGAAACCCTTATGTGAATACATAATAATTAAATATTGTATAATTATAAAAATTAATTATTTAATTTACAAACAAACATATAAAATTATAAAACTAACATGTAAAATAATAAAACTAACACATACAAGAATTCAAGATATCTTGGTGCTACTGGGCCTCAAATATCGAGTCTGGAACCCATATTTGAATATTTAATAATTAAATATTATATAATTATAAAAGTTAATTATTTAATTTACAAACAAACATATAAAATTATAAAACTAACATGTAAAATAAGAAAACTAACACATACAAGAATTCAGGATATCTTGGTGCTACTAGGCCTCAAATATCGAGCCTGGAACCCTTATGTGAATACATAATAATTAAATATTGTATAATTATAAAAATTAATTATTTAATTTACAAAAAAAAAATTTATAAAACTAACATGTAAAATAAGAAAACTAACACATACAAGAATTCATGATATCTTGGTGCTAGTGGGCCTCAAATATCGAGCCTGGAACTCTTATGTGAATACATAATAATTAAATATTGTATAATTATAAAAATTAATTATTTAATTTACAAACAAACATATAAAATTATAGAACTAACATGTAATTAATGTTGTTTAATTTACAGTAGACGACATGGAGGTGTCGCCTATTCATCCCGGACCTTCCAGCGATGAGCTACTGTCTTTACAGGGAGATCATAGGTCCGCCCACATATGGGAGGGAGAGTTACTGGCCCAGACTCTCCGCCTCAGGAGAGTGGACGATATGTGGGACTTTCTGAAGGGCAAAGTTCTCCATCCCCATGTAGTCAAACGCCTGCTTGGATACGGGCTTCTATAGGATTTTGGAGATCGGGCGGCTCCAGCTCGATTGGTCTTTGGTCATGGCCCTGATAGAGCTGTGGCGACTGGAGACGCACACATTCCACTTGCCCATTAGCGAGGCCACCATCACACTGTAAGACGTGGAGGTTACATATGGGCTGCCCGTTAATGGACACCTCATTGCTCTACCGCATGCCATGAGAGAGATGACATGTGTGTAGTACCTAGACATGTTGTAGCAGCTCACTGGTTTCCGGCCACAGGATGAGAATGTACTGGCTGGGACCAGTCGTTTTCCGTTGACGACTATTCGAGAGTATTTGGAGATATTGCATCCTGACATCTCTCAAAATTGCAGGGCACATTATTGAGGACGATAATTGCAATAATTTCCGTTGTTGCCTCCAAACCTGTTTACACACATCCAGTATCTGCGCCCAACATAACCATCCTCCCAACAGTCCGACACCATACAACATTTGCCACAATAGTATATTGGTACATAAATGCGTTTTGACATTTGTTAATGAAGAAAAACCCTGCTTTATGGAAAGTGTTGTTATTTGTTTTGGTTAAGCGCAGATAATAACTAAAATTCGCTAGTTATTTATAGGCAAGGCAATACATATAACGTGGTATGTAACTGCGATATGCTTCACGTGCTAATGATTCTTTATGGTACAATACAGCTTTTTCAGAAGACAGCTTTTGCAGAATGACAGCTTTATCAGGTCGACGAGAGAGTACACGTAACGTGGTATGTAACCGCGCTATGCTTAGTGTGGTAATTATTATTTCGGGTATAATAAAGCTTCTTAAACTGAACCAAGTCATATGTATCTCACTGACCTTTTGAATAAATATTACAACATCCATTAAAAATATGCCACTAACATTTAACAAGTGATTTAAAAAGAGGCAAAAGGGTGAAGGTAGTTCAACAGATCCCCATGGATCATGTCTTAACACTATCGATCCCTACCTTGCAAAAAATATGCTAAGTTGCTACACTGACTTGAGTGATGACAAGTGGTATGGTGTTCTCTGTAACTTGGAAAATCAACCTATTAATATACACACGGATCTCAAAATCGGAGGGCACATTATTGAGGGAGAAGCGCATTCTACAAAGCTTGAAGGTATGCGAATTTGGGACGAAAAATTATAATGGGTTCCCCTTTACTCAAAACGGTGTGATTACGAAGTACTGTGTCGATGCATGGGCTTGTTATGCCACAAGCAATGTCTGCATCCTTCCAAACAAACACACACAAAGATGAACCAGAAGTGATTAGGCATCTGATGAAGGAGATTATAGAGATGGAAAAAGCACTTGTTGTTCATCGTGAGGGTAATGGAAGAAAATTAAGAAAAAGGTTTGAAGTAAATTGTTGAAGAATTAGAGAAACGGGAGTAGCGTAGGTTGAAGGGACTGTAGACTGAAGAGGGAGTTACAGCCTCTCAGTTTCCCAAATATATTTCTCTTTTGTTTTTTTAAATCTTTTCTTCTTATAGTATTCGTTTTATTTACTTTTTTTCCCCCTTTTTGTGGGTAGGGTTTGAGGTTGTTTGGTGGGTGGGTGGGGGGAGGTGCTTTTTCTTTGTGCAGAACTAAAATGTGATTCTTTTAAACTCAAAGAACCAAAATGTGTGGGAAAAAATATAGTGACATTTTTATATATAACGCCCTTTTAAAGGGTGTTATATCTTAACGGTCGTTTGGCCAGTTAAGTATAGCGCCCTTTAAAAGGGCGTTATATATATAACGTTCTTTATTAGCGCGCTATACATATTATGTGGGCCCACCGATAATTGATCTGGGCTTAACTAACATAACAATAATTCAGATGGGTATTGCGCCCTTATTTAAGGCGCTATACCTCAAAAAATTCGACCCCCCAGATTGGTTTTTACCTTATCTAAAGACGTCAACGATTTTGTAATAATCCATTTAGAAATATCTTCGAGTCTTGTGAAATATTTCCTCGTTAAGTTGTTTTACATTTCGTCAAAATGTCTGAAGAGCAAAGAATTAGGGTCTTATTATATTGGGGGAGGGGGGAGGTGAGGTTGGGGTGGCGAATAACTTAGTAAGTTATAGTTTATCTCCACAGTGTCATGTTAAGTTGCCACTTACAATGGAGTACGATTCGTTGTTATGTAAAAAAATGAGTGTGAACAAACGCTCGATGAATATTAAAGTAACCGGAACATATTCGTATTCTATCACTCCGCAAGGGGTTGCTTATTATGTTGAGTTTAACATCAAAGACGATAAAACTTTGAGAGATTTTTTCAGGATTCCGGATGAATACCGGAAATTTATTGTGATAAAATTGTTAAAAATGTATGTCAAGGCTGAAGATGTTCGCAATAATAAGGTTGCGCAAATTTGGGATATCCCTTAATCATCGGGTGGTTATTTTGGAGCAGTTTTAGCTGAACAGGTTCCGGTTGAAAGAGTTTGGCCTGATCTAAACTTATCTCCACGGGCGAATGAGGAGCGAGGAAATAATTTCTCCCCTACTTTACATAATCCACAAGCCGAGTGGTTAACTTCAACTTTCCTTTGTGTTACGATGTATATTTTTGTGTATTGATTTTGTATTAACACTCATATATTTCACAGGGAGTATCGACCAGATATGAATTTTACAAGTTATGAACCAACAGCCAGTTGGAATATTCCTAGTTTTGGTGTGTTGGATCATGGTGGTTCGTCTGGGAGTCATCATCAACAAGATAATGTACATCATGGGATATCAACACATTATGATTTATAAATGAATATATAAAGTTATATGTAAAGTTTGACCAATTTGAGTTACTCATTATTTTGTGGGTTGTGCAATAAATATGAGCAACTTGATGGTCCTGTCCTTACTCAATTGCCCGAAGATAATATATTTAATCGGGATCTGGTAGATGCGCAGAGTCAGGAAGAGAATAGTGATTATGACTACAATGCCGATGAGTCTGGAGATGACATACCCTTCCCTGACGAGGGTGATGATGAGGAGGAAGAGAATGCTGAACATGATTTGACAAGGGAGCATGCTCCACCTCCCGTTAGACCAAGAGTGTGTGAGTCCGACGTGCCATTTATTTCAAGGGAGATTCCCTAACTTGATCATTTGCCAAGTATGTCAAATGTGGATGCCCTAACAAGGGATATTGGCAAAATTCGGACAGCAATGTGGGATGAATCTAGACCAACAGTGTTGTCAAAAGGCATGCTTTTTCCTGATAAAGCGCGCCTAAGCAGGGCGGTAAAGATGTAAAGCATAAAAGAATGTCGTGAGATGATGGTATGTGAGTCACCTACGGATGTATACAAGGTTATTTGTCGTAGATGGTTTACAGGTTGTAATTGGATGTTGTGTGCGAGGAAGAAGAAAAAAAATATGTGGGTTGTGGGTAAATACATTGGCACTCACAATTGTGAAATGGACACATTCAGTGGGAATCACTTTAACTTGGATGTTAACTTGATTTCTCTTGTCTTGATTCCACACATTGAAGCGTCCATAAGGTACAAGATTAAAGAGTGTATTACATCTGTCCACCAGGAATATGAGTGTACCGTTACCAAAAGAAAGGTATTTCTCAGGCGCAAACGTGCGTTTGAAATTGTTTATGGTAACTGTGATAAGTCATTTGCATCTCTACCCAGGTACGTGGCCGCATTGCAACACTTTAATCACTTTAACTCCGGGACTGTGTTGAATGGAAGCTTGAGCAGAGTCCGAGAATATCAGAACATATATTTAGATATGTGTTCTGGGCATTTAAACCAGCAATTGATGGTTTTTTGTATTACCGACCGGTAATATCCATAGACGACACTCATGTTTATGGAAAGTATGATATTAAATTGTTGATCGCAGTTGCAGTAGATGCTAATGGAAGTATATTTCCTCTAGCTATTGCTACTTGTGCCAATGAAATCCAAGAAACGTGGACGCTATTTTTGAACCACTTAAGGAGCATGTTGTTAGACAACGTGCAAGTATTTGTCTAATGTCTGATCGACATGGCGGTATTGTAAATTCTGTACAACATTTGTCTGCATGACAGGAACCATATGCATACCACCGTTTCTGTGTGAGGCACCCGAAGACCAATATTCAGAAGACATATCCCAACAAGGACTTGCATGATTTATACGTTAGTTTTATTATTTTATATGCTTGTTTGCTACTCACTTATTTTTTACTAATAAAATTAAATAATTAATTTTTATAACTATGTAGGATTTAATTATTAAATATTCATATAACAATACTTAGTTTGACAAATATTGTTGTTTCCTTATGTTATTTTCTTATGTTTGTTGACTAGAATTGGAGATAGTTTGTGTTTGAACTATCAACTTTTTGACGTATTTTTGGGTATAAGAGATACTTAAATGATTAATTTCTATAACTACTAGGATATTACGCTAAAGGGCACTACGTTTGACTTCGCTAAAAGGGCATTACATTACAAATACGAGCATTATATTAGGCCACAAGATACCATTATAGGGTACTAATTAATAATTTATCTAGTTTATTAGTCTTTTAGCAAATAAATAATCTAAACCGGATAAAAACAACAAATTAATTTAATCACAAAACAATCACGAAAATACATATACCACAGTAAAAAGTAACTAATTAATATTTTTTTAATAACTAATAACAATTTCTCTATTTTACTAATTTTTTAGCACACTAATACTATAGTCCGGATAAAAATAACAAAATAGTTAAATCACGAAACAATCATAAAATAACATAGAGCACATAAAAAATAACTAATATGCATTTTTTATACGAGTTTTAACAAAAACTAAGTCAGAATACCTCGATTTAAAGTATTTAGAAAATTAAAGATTTGGTTATTTGGAGCCGAAACAAGCAATTCACTCTGAGATAACGTCTTAGCTAGGATGTGGGACCTAGAATCTATACATTTTGTGGTATTGATGGGCTTCACTCGAGGTTTTTTTATTTAAAATGGGGTGGGGGATGGGGGGAGGGGCGTTTTTCGATTTTTTGTTTTTTTTTGGGGGGGGGGGGGGAGGGAGGGCGGGGGTTTTGTTTTGTGGGGAAGGGACGATCTTTATATATGTATGACACTCTATAGCGTCTTAATAAAGAGCGCTATACATTATATATCACCCCCTTTTAAAGGGCGCTATATTTAACTGGCCAAACGGCCGTTAAGGTATAGCGCTCTTTAAAAGGGCGTTATATATAAAAATGTCACTATATTTGTTTTCCACATATTTTGATTCTTTGAGTCCAAAAGAATCACATTTTTGTTCTGGACTCTTTTATATGCGATCGAATGCAAAAACTTTTTTCTTTCTTTAGTTTCCAACGCGCTATCCAGTTCATTGGAGCCCGACTATATTCAGATTAACGCCGCATAGTTTTATTTAGGAGGAGACGCCCCCTATCAAAGATTTTTCTATACCTAGAACTCAAACTCGAGACCTCTGGTTAAGAAAAGAGCAATCACATCCGTTATACCACAATGATAACTAATCTTAATTGTTTTGCTTGAGTGTTAAGTAAAAAACGAGAAAGAAAAATGTTCCCTTTTTACTCAATGATGTGGCTTAAGTGGTTCCTTCTCATCTGACTAAACAATGAGCGGATGAGTTATTTTTTTTTTGATAATGAAGACATATATTAAAAACGCATACTAAGAGTCATTACATAATTTATTATATATGGGAATTGTTCTAGGACGCGTAGTTCCTAGCTTTTTCCTTTCCAAAATAGAAATAACAAAAGTAGGAGGAATTAGATAAGTCATTAAGCTTCCAAGGATTTGGTAAGCTACTTCCATTCTTCGCCATTGAGTCAGCCGCCTGATTAGCCTCTCTGTATACATGTTGTAGTGGCGGATCTCCTGCTCTACTCATTAGGCATCTGCAATCATCAATTAAATATAGGAACAATTCTTATTATCAATTAAATTAATGAGTTTCTTACAATCCGTTTCGATGGTGAGGGGGAGGTAGTAGTCTATGGCTAAATTCAGTCCATGCAGTAATGCTAGTGTTTCCATGTATATATTAGTTGCATGTGAAATACTCATGTTAAACCCCAAAACCCATTCTCCATTGCCCCTTGCCTCCTATGCCGCCTTTGCCTGGATTTCCTAAACATGAGTCATCCACGTTGAGTTTATAGGTGTTTGGTTCCGGCGGTTTCCATTTAATGAGAATGGTGTCTTTAATTATAGGGGTTATATGATATTTGTACTATTGGGAAAATTGCTTTTTTTTTTTGCTTTTAGTTATGAATATTCATGTATTCTTATTTTATATGCTACATCACATAATATATGGGTTCATGCATAACTTATGTGGATATTAGTAAGCAGTGGAGTAAATTTTATGCGTGGTCATTCAACTTTGTGTTCAATATGCAAAAGTCACTTTTATTCATTTTGTTACGTAAAAATCATTCAACTTTGTGTTTATTACCCAAAAATCACTTTTCTTTCTTTTGTTACACAAACATTATTTTATTTTACTCTATTTATCACAAAAGTCATCTTGGCCAGATAAAAATCAATTATGTCCTTGACATTATAAATTCTCTCATTCATGTAATACCTTCTATATTATATACTACATAATATATTTTTACCTAGGTATTTTATTTATAATTAAAATAACTTTAATTTATTTATTATTTTTATAATATATCTATACATTTAATTTTTCCATGGCACTCAATTTGTTTAATCATATTCAAACATGAACATATTTTAAATATAAAAATGATAAAAAAAATTTATTTTTAATATTTATTTAAAATAGTAAAAACAAATTAGAAGTTTTAACGAACGTGGTATTCACGGTAATGTTACTGACAAATTTAATAATTCTACTCATATATCTTAAAAATAAAAAATAAAAAATATATAATGTACGAATATATTATAAAAATAATAAATAAAATAATATTAAGTTATTTCAATTATAAGTAAAATACCTAGGTAAAAGTATATTGTATATCATATAATATAGAAGGTATTATATAAATGAGAGGATTTATAATGCCAACGGCATAATAGACTTTTCAGGTGAAAGATTTGTAAAATCTGGTCAAAGTGATTATTATGATAACAAGAGCATAGTAAAATGATTTTTGTATAACAAAAGAAAGAAAAGTGACTTTTGGGTAATGAACACAAAGTTAAATAACTTTTACGTAACAAAGGAAAGAAAAACGACTTTTGAGTAATGAACACAAAGTTGTATGACCACTCATGAGATTTACTCGTAAGCGGCGATTATTTTTTCTTGTAATATAATCTACCAAACATTGAACAACTTATGCAAAATTTTATGCTGGGGTTGTATATGTTAAAACAGTAAACCAAACTGACAGCTTAGTGTTATTGTTATATGAAACAACTCTAGCCTCCCTTTACTAGAACTATGATTGAATGTTGAAATACACAGTATAAGATTCATCTCTAAAGCTAAGTAATGGTGCTAAAACAAAGTTTCTCATAGCCCCTTTTGCCACAAAACTAATAGGATGATACTGAGTAATCCCATTTCCCAACTTAAAACTTGCTGCTTGCTTGAATTCAGAATCTAAGGACTCTGAATTGCAGTTAAGTTTGACACTTGAAATGTCCTTGTAGTCCACACCACTATAGATGTAGCAACCATTTTGTGCATCAGATTCTAACGAAACTGTCCCGTCCTTCTCATCCAATCCAGCAACCAAACGGAACAAAGAACCATCGCCATCTGAGGATTGTGTGATATCGAGACTTTGTTCCTGCCCTTGATGATTTATGAACATTCCGGGAAAATCAAAGGGCTCTAACATGACTAGTTTCCCGACAAAATCTTGTGGTTCGGAAAGCTTGACAGATACTTTGTCATTTGCGATGAGTCTGAAGGTAGCACTGACAGCAGAGTCTGTTCCGGCTTCAGGGTACATCTCCATTTGAATCGAGTGATTCGTGCTTGTCAGAGCGAATGTTGCGTTATCAGATTCTTGTGCGAGAGATATTAAATGAGAATTATAGTCAGCTAGAACTGGAGTAATCAAATCTGAAAGAGAAGTGGCTGACTTTGTTTCGATGTCCCAATCACCACTAGAATGGCCAGCAAGAAGATATGGACCATAAAGAATTGCCTGTATCGATGCATACTCTGGCCGGTCATCTGAAGCACCATATACAAGAATTCATCAGCAGCTATACTATATGATCCCTTAGCTTTTGTGAATAGAACATATGTCATCGATGAGACAAAGAAACGTCTTAATTTTACTACCTTTAATGGCTTCTGTCCTAAGACTCATGGGCAGCTCGAGGGTGATTATGTCACCTGAGCCCCAACTCCGGGTTATCGTTAGGAAATTACCTGCGTCAAAAAGTCAGAAAATTATACAAAGGACATAATCTAGGTGAAAATTTGACGTGATAAAGTTCAGACCTGGAGAGGGTAGAGACAAATCCTCTCCGTTCAGTGATGCTTTTGCACTAGTTGAATCTGTCCAACTTGGTATTCTCAGATTCAATGTAGACGATGCACTCTGAAGGAAACAATTTCGAAAGAATGTAATAGTTTATGTTCCAATTGCAGTATTTTCAACAAAGGTAAAGGGTTAATGGGAACTTTGCAGAAAACACAACATTGTACCTAGTGCATACTATGGAAAAGTAATGAAGCTCCCAACGAAATGAGAGACGCAATTTGAGGTACTATTGCCAAATAAAGTTCACAACAAACGGAAAGATATCAAAGGGACAAAATAAGTTAGAACGCATACCCCCTTTGAGGAGACTGTAATTGTCACTCAAAGGCAATTATCCCACGAAACAACAGGTTCTACGCTCTGACTCACCAAAACTTGCCTGGACTTCCAATCAAGAGAGCTAGATATATACTGGATAATATAAAGGCCAGGAGAATTCCCTTTCTCTTCAAAATATACAGAATCTCCCAACTTGGAGAATGATTCAATTCCTACACAAGACAAAAAGGAAAACTACAAATTAAATCTGTTTACTTGTTTTATTAGTTATAGATCTACGAGGTAAAACTGGAATGTCAGAAATTTGACATTAGCATGTGAAGTAGCAGATATAAGGAATTTGTACTGCCACATTGTAAGAGATGCAAACGAAAAATGAGAGGAAGTTTTAACAAGGAATTTGAGATGTTTCTGAGAACTTAAAGAAGACATGTTCTTTGCCAGAGAAGAAGGGTGAAGGATCGGAGTGAATATTGATTTCAACACCTGTCCCATAGCAGCACCAAAAGTCATTAAACGGTGATCCCCATCCATGGTAGCTCCGAGCCTTGGAACCACCACGATGAAGTGGAAGCATATATATCATCACTCCAGGATCACTTCCTCTTTGGATGCTGAGTATGCCATTTGTTAACGCTCGCTCGTAATAATCAGCATATGCCATTTCTTTGGTCCATCTAAACAGGTGGCGCGAAACCTACAAATGTTTAGCATTTATGCATGAATAAACACATACGGCACTATATCCTCTCTTCCCCTAGGAGCGAAAATGAAACAACTTCATGCACACACCTTGAGCATATTATAGGTTGTACACGATTCCTCATTCTCCGTATTTAGTGTGCTCGCCAACCGCTTCGGATCGGACCTGCTCAGGTTGGTATAGAAGAGAAGGGGGGAAATAAAGAACTTTAAATGAAGCGAGCAAAAGAAAGGAGCACATTATATATTAACTTTGTGCATAATGTGCTTAATTGACAAATAATAGAACTGATTTATCAACAATTAGATTACATAGACTGTATTTACCAAAATTCATTGACTGATGTCCCTCCAGTTGCATAGCTGTGGGAAGAATTGACAATATCCATGAAAAATATCCCGATTTCCTAATTATGGATTTACGAACACAATGAAATGTTGTCAGAAACTCTTAATCAGGATTGACGTCAATAAATATATTCGCATCGTATTATGTTCTCAATGCCCTACATCACACCTTTTTGCGTAATTTATTCTCTAACAAGAATAACAAAAGGAAGATAGACTTCCAAAAGCAAAATAGTTTACCTTGTAAATTGGATCACCAGTAATCTCATAACGCAGTTGAGATCCAATAACAATTGGGATGTGCGTATTTGCATGAAAACCTGATATATCATCAGCCTAAAGGAAGAAAAAAAAAACATCAAATAATAAAGTTAATGTTGGTCACACATCCAACTGGTAGTAATCATGGATCATAGATAATCAGCCTAAACCCAAAGGAAAACAGACATTATATGATTAAAAGCCATATTTAGTTACATAAGTAACTATGGCGATAAAGAAGTATAAATCTCAAGGCAAGCAGCCAAAAACCCATTTTGTACTGCCACCCAGACGTACTACCTTTATGTTTGATACTCAGCTATCAACATACAAAAGCATGACTGATTTTGAACTTCTACAACAAGACAAGTTAAATGACTTTCCTGGAAAAAGGAATTTGATTCGTACTATATCTTGTGCCGATGAGGTGTTCCAATTAAAGTTAAGACAGCAATTAGTTGAATCATTGAAAGTAATCGAAAGTAGATACTAGTCGATATTTAGTCTGTTACAATGAATGAGAATTTGGAGAGAATAGGGATTTATACCTTGACAGCTAAGCGCCCTAAAAAGCATGGTTTGTCAAAAAGGTGAGCCAACAATAAGTGCTTTGAATCTCCCTGCAATAGCATTTATAGGACAATAAAAAACAGGATTATTCAAATAATAGTCAAGAGACAAGGCAGATAATACAGAACAATAATATATGCATATCTGCTCGGAAAGGCTGCATTTTGCAAAAGATAGCTTATATGAAATTATGCAATTTTACCTGATTTACTAAAGCACAATATATAACGATGGAGGTTGGACGGAATCACGAAATAGCAATGCAAAGGCAGAAAATGCAGATTCAGGCACCTAAATGGTGAAATCTACCACAATTTTTAACCGTATTCTGAAACACGGAAAAAATCATTGGCTTATCAAATTATCTATCGAGCCGTGAAAAAGATTTAACAAAAGACAAACAAATCCACTATCCGTTTTACGTTTGGTACTGCCCAAGGGGCGGGAACTGCCATTCTAACTCTTCTTGGGGGATTCCATCCACAAGCGCAAAGTTTATGGCTGACTGACATTGCCCATCACCATTTAGCTATTGCATTTATTTTTCTCCTTGCTGGTCATATGTATAGAACCAATTTCGGGATTGGGCATAGTATGAAAGATCTATCAAAGTTCACTGCACTCAATAGGTATTTTATTTATCTGTTGACAATAAATTAGTGAACTGAAACTATTATGATAGGAAAGGTTAGACTGTGTACTGGAAAAATTATACACACCGTTACTCTGTACAGCCTATAAAGAACATCATTCATGCCGCCAGTTTCTTCATTTAATGAATCCCAATGCCTTTCAATGGTGTATTTCGAAATCACAGTTTGCACCCGATTGTAGAAGTAATCAACCATCCACGTAGTCATTCTCAAAGCTTGATCATTGCCCGCTAAAGTATACTGATCCAAAAGACCTGCCAATATCTGTCAAAAGACCAATTTGAGTAAAACCACTCATTTAAGAGCAAAAAATATGTAAATAAGCAACAGTAATCGAATTCAAAAGCACATCCACCTTGTGAATCGTATAATATGGTGCCCAAACTGGTTCTATAGCTTCAAAGCGGTCAAATAGCTCAGACGGAAAAGCAGAAAGGTAACCTGTACCCATGTTTTCTTGGCAAGCAGATAGTGCAGAAACAACAGCAGACATTTTCTCTTCAAGACTGTCGTTGTGGGTGCTAGCCCACATCTGTGCTGTGGCACTAAGGTAATGACCTAAAAGTTACAAAAGAAGCAAAATGATACGAGTTTGTATAAAAATGATCAAAAAGGAACATATTCTGAAACATAACAAATAGTTGTTTCTCAAAGTAACATTAGGATATCTATCGAGTTTGATTCTTGAATCATGTAACAAAGATTATAACAGATTATACATTCAGGAGATCAACAAAAAGCGGCGACAATAACAACTCATATTCATGAAGTATTTAATGCATACAACAGCACAGATATGCAGCTTTAAACAGTAGGCAGTAAAATCAAATTGTTTGGAAAATTCTGTCCTAAGAGGCCATCTCAATTACATGAAAAGATATTTCGACTCTTCTTCTAATTCAACACTCTTCTTCTAATTCAACACGAAAATCACAAGTACTGCGAACAAACAAAATCCCATGCGTAAATATGCACATCATCAATTACAACACAACAACCACTACTACTACCATGCCTCAATCTCAAGTAAGTTGGTGTCGGATATATGAATCCTGGCTGATCATGTCATTCCATTAATGATCAACGCAAACCAATATTATATAAAACGTAAATTTTGCCTAAGTGAGCACGTCCCAATGATACATTTAGTATTGTGGGGATTTCATCATAAATTGACTAGTTTTATGCTGACTATCAACCTACTGCAACTCTCGCTCCATTATCCGGGCTTGGGATAGGCAATGTGAACAAGCTCATAAAGGTGGAATTCACATCATCTATTACAACTAATAAAAATAAGTCAAATGCTAAAAGATATAAAACAAAACTAACCGACAAAATGACCGCGAAGCTCTCCGTTTGGAGCCTCCCAACCTCCATATGGCTCACCAACAGTCTCAAGACCAGCTGTTTTCCTAAAACTCCAAACCAATCTATCAACATCCAACATCAACAAATACTCCAAATTAGTTTGTTGAGCAATTCCATACATTGAATTAGGCTCTAATCCCACATCATGAAGTGAAACTTCACTCAGTAAACCCTCAATTTCTTTCAATTCACCAGAATTCTTTATCTTTCTATACATCATAATCCAATTAAATTCTTCCTCCTCCCTTAAAATCTTCCTAGGAAGTAAATTAGACCAAGCTGAATCATCAGTAGGAGTCAAATGATAATGGCTAAAAATCTCATTTTTCAAGGTTTCATTATTTGAGGACAATAAATCATATCTAAAAGTGTGAGATGATAACTGAGTAAAAGTGTTAGTACACTCCTTACTCAAAACACACACAAATAACATAGAAAAAATCAGCACTTTTAACAACTTGAAGAAGATTAAAGATTTCATCTTTTTCAATGATCCCTTACCAAGAATTCTAAAGAAATGGAAAAAATTGAACCCCACCAAAAAAATGTAAAATTTTCCAAGAAAGACTCAATCTTTCTTGAATAGAAGAGGAAAAAACCAACCCCACCAATTTAATTCAATAAAAAATGCTGACAATGGAGCTAACCAAATACCAGAGTCTTGTTGAAATCAAGAATGGTTTCTTTTATTTAAGAAAATTTATCTGCTAACAAATACAATTACTTTTGGTAGCTAATAAAAGCAAAAACAACAGAATAGTGCAGGAATTAAATAAAACAAGAAAATGAGAACTCAGTGATAAAAATGACTAAACAACAAGTCTTGAAAAAGGGTCTTCAAACTGAACTTTTCAAAGTTATTAAATACTACTACTAGAGAGTGCAACCAAAAGTCAAGTACTAGAAAAGTGCTTAACCCCATAATCAAGAATCTTATCTGTTAAATAAAGCTTAATATACTCCCTGCGGTCCACAATAAATAAATTTTTTGTCGTTTTCAAATATTCACCTTTTAACATTAATTAATAATAAAATTGATCATATTAACCTTTAATATCTCTTCACATAAACAAGTCTAATACATACTCAAATACTATTTACTCCGAAGACAATTATAAAAAAAAATTAATTCATTCTTGAAATCTGAAAAAATCATATATTTTGGACAATAAAAAAAAATTAGTTATTGTGGATCGGATGGAGTACTATTTTAGCAATTAAAACAAGAAGACAAAAGTTAATAGTAACAAACTTGAGTTTTAGCAAATGGTTTCACTTTTACTAAAAATCAAATGTTCACGTCTATGACTTATAGACTTGATTTTTGTAGGTAATCAACGAGAAGTTTTATTGTGTGCCTCGTACCACTTTTTTGTCTTACAAATTTGTGGACCTAATTTAATACTTCTGAATTCATAAAAATCTAGGTCCACAGAATTATGAGACAAAAAAAATGTCTTATACAACTAGTGTCACTGTATGAGGCACAAAATAAAAAATTTCGGTAATCAATAAACACATGTGTTTATATAGGGATATAAAGATTGGTGTTTATAGCAAACCATATAGTTTACTATAGTTAAGCATAAAGCGAGCTAAAAAATTCATTTATTAACCACGTTAAGTGATAAGTAATGTTTATGCAAAGAGACACATTTTGTACATTTATCTATCTATATCTATTTATACTATATTAAAAGCACAAAGTCCCTTAACAAAATGACGTTCGCCTTTTTTATCCTTTAAAATTTAATTTTGCACTAGACAAAATAGTCATTTAAATCATTTTCCTAATATTTAGGATTTGAAAATTAATTGTTATATTTTATGTATTAAATCCTTCCTTATTTAAATTTGGTAGAAAATCCTAATATTTAGAACTTTAAAATCAAGTAAACTTTTACCTTATATCAATCACTTCCAAAAAAAAAAAAACAACTTAACATACGTTTACTACGTTTTCTCCCTATCCCTTCATTAACAACAGATACATTTCTACAATGAATTAATATTTACTTATTGGAACTTAAACTAACGGCTTTTTGTGTGTCAAGTACCACAAGTAATAATTTATTGAATAATCAATTAATTGTTTTTTATATTTAACTGTTTAAATGAATTAAAATTTCACGCATTAAAATCTTTCTTATTTGACTTATGCAGAAAGTCCTGCCATTTAGAATTTTAAAACTGTTAAGAGTTTACTTTATACAGATCTACGTTTATGAGTTTAAAATTAATTAAAAATTTACTTATTAAATATTTACTTATTTAAATTATGTAAAAAGTCCAAAACCTTTAAAAATATTAAGAGTTTACAGTATGTAAATCTTACATGTAAAAATTTATACTATATTAAAAGCACGAAGGCCCTTAGCGAAATGTGTTCGTCTTTTTTACCCTTTTAAAATTAGAGATCACACTAGATAAAAAAAAAATCATTTAATATCTCCCTAAGATTTAGGACCTTTAAATTAACTAAAAATTTTAAGAATTTAAAATCAACCATTATACGTTGATTTAATTGTCCAACGAGAATACATCCAAGTACCATATTCTATTTATCAATGCCATATAACCATATTTTGTTTACCAACGCCATATCTTTTAAGACAAGATAATTGCTTCTGTTGTCTTTTAATTTTGATACAAAGTTGGAAAGGTTCTAAGCCCGTATGAGCTAATATTATGTACCTTGGTTATAAAAAATAAATTTTATCACCATGTAAAAAATAGACATATAGATACCAAGGGGAAAAAAGACTCAAACCCGAGAAAAGAAAATCATAACATGTTTTAAAACTTTTAGTCTCTTTGTTATATAAAAAAATTTACTTAAATTTATTCCTACCTAAAATATTTATTTTAGAATCTTGACAAATTAAATTAGATTCTATTTATTATTCTTCATAAAAATGAAAAGCTGATTATACTTACTTATAATCTATATTCATAATAAATATTATTTATTAAACCTTCCTCTAAATTAAAAAAATTAATATTTAAATATATACTTCTCTATGATATACCACATATTTTTTTATGTTGAACAAGTTTTTAAATTTTTAATCTCTTTTGTTATAAAAAATAGCTTACCTTCATTTTTCTACATAAAGTATTTGTGTTACAATCTTGATGATACATTAATTATGAAAAAGTTACCATTAATTTAAAAGATTTATTATTTTTTGTATTCATTATTTGATAATTAATAAATAATATTATTATTTCCTTGTAGGGTGATCTTACGAATGCACTAGATCTCCTTTTCAAAAATTTAAGTTATTATTTAATTTTCAAGCTTTTAATATTTTAAGAAAAATAATAACTACTTAATTAATATCATTAGACGAAGATGCAAGAAAATTTGTTTAAAAAACAACTTTCTCAATACTGACCTAATTAGGCGACTGGAGTTTTATGAAAAATTGCATTGTTTAGTAAATTAGAATTTCAAGAAATATATATCTAGTAGTTAAGGTTTACAATATTTTGATGAAATAACCATTTTGACAATTCTAAAGTAATATAATATTGTTATTGGTCTAATTGATAGTCGAAATTTATATTACTGGTATTCTAAAGAGATGTTAGACGAAATACAACAATATGGCATATTTATACCTTATTTCGCAAGATATTATAATTACAAATATTATATAACTAATTCAACTAAATTCATCATCTTTGTATGTTAAGAAGATATTGTTTCAATGTATATAATAATTTATTTTTTTTGTATATATTTTATACTGATTGACGCGAAACACATGTGCAACGCACGTACACTAAAGCTAGTTAGATTGAAATATATATCATGTGCATATATACTTGTTTTTAACAATAAGTATATACAAAACACAGGAGTAAGGATGATATGGACCTAAATCCCCCCACCCCCACCCTCAGAACTTTTTTTCTTCTCAACTTTGAATACCATGGACACTGTTTTTAAAAACTTTGATAATTCACACATTCCTCCAAAGCCTCCGGACCTTTTAATGCCTTCCAATCAACTTAGGGATCAATCAAGCTCGGTCAACCCAAAGGACCCTATACAATTAAATGTCAAAGACAAGCTTGTTGGAAATGGAGATCATTTAATTTTTTTCTTTAGACCATCTTGATCCCAACTCCTCTCCAATGGAAATTCATGAAGATGAATTGGTTTTTTAATCCGAAGAGGTGCCCGCTAAACAAACACTTTCAGTACCCATCACAAAGGAAGATGTCACACCTCCTTTTTGCGCGCCCGGTCCCGAAGGGTTAAATACGCGAGGGTGTTTTCCCAATTTAAGTGACAATATTCGAAATGAGATTATTTATTTAATTCAGAGTCGCCACTTGGGAAAGGTTTGGTTTTTGGTGTCCCAAGTCACCGGTTTATCTTGAATCCCGAATCGAGGAAATTTTCGACTTTTCCAAATGAAGTCTGCGAACCAGAAATTCTAAGTAAGGAATTCTGTTGACCCGAGGGAAGGTGTTAGGCACCCTCGAATCCCGTGGTTCTAGCACGGTCGCTTAAATTGTTATAATGGCTAAATATCTGATTTAAATACATGTTATGACTTACGTGCTTTTATTAAGTTTAAACCGCTTTTATTATTATCATTTATTTTTATAGAATTGCAACGTCATGAAAATGCATCTCGAAACACGTTACAATCAATGCACCCGTGATCGTCAATACATTTTGACTCCGTTGAGATTTGAATTTGGGTCACATCAATGTGCACCTGTGTTTAAGAAGGTTAAGTTATTAAAGGTGCGCCTAAAGCAACTAGCGTATTGTTATTTTGGGAAGGCCGTAAAATTCGCTAAACGGCTTGTCCCGAATTCTAATTATTTTAATATATACATTTACAGGGCCCCGCAGCTTGTGCATTTTTGTTTGTCGATGCTCGTCTCATTTTTATTTAAAAGGATAAACCTACAGTGACTATATTTTCTATTAAGTTCGCCTCTAAAATAAAAGAAAATCTCTTAATTATTTACATGCTGAAAACATAACTTATTAGTTATTAGTTTACGGCTAATGCGATTGGAAAATTGCGATCGAGTTTGTACAAAGAAAAACTGCTTTTATTTTTATATTCTATTATTTACCAATGCTGGAACATGAGAGGGATACACAATAATATCAAAGCCGATTAACTATTCTTCAAGTAATTTAAACTAGCATTATTAGATGAAGACATCATACATATGCAGCCTCATTACTAATTAATTAATCGACTACATTTTTATACAAAGAGAGGAAAATTAATATTCAAACACAGATCCAAACAAAAGAATTCAACAGGAACAGGAGCCTGATTAATATTTCATTTTTCGCTTCAAGCCAAGAGTGTATAAATGTGTACCTGGAAACAGCAGTACAAGAACAAAAGAAGTAGGAGTCAGCGACAGTAATAACGCGGCAACAGCAGGTTCAGCAACACCGCAAAACCAGTAAAAACCAGTAGAATAACCCAGTAACAGATTGAAAACTCAGCAGTGCAAAAGTACAATCGCAGTCAAAGCAGAAGAGAGAAAAGATACGAGATGCAGTAGTTTCTGACTTTTGAATAACACTCGAAGAAAAACAAAGAGAATTGTTCGAGTGAAAGTTCAAATTGTCTTTCTCTTTTACTATCACAAACTCTCTCCAAGTATAAAAGTATGTCGACTCTCAAGTGTAAAAAGAATCTGTCAACTCTCTCTAAAAATCCTCTCAATAATATTCAACCCTTTTTCTCTCCCCCCAAAAATCTCTTTTTAAAAACTCTCAAGTCTCCTCCCCAATGTCAAGAAATGACTCTATATTTATAGCAAGACTTTGCCTTGAATTCCTAAACCCAAATTATTCCCCCAATGGCATATTTTGTCTCACTATCAAATGTCTTCTTTATTTTAAACTTTGTTCCCCATGCCTACATTAAATAAATGTCACATTACCAACCCATTACAATATGTCCCCCATGCCTACATTAAACAAGTGCAAGATTCCTCCCCATTATGTTTTGTCTTGTCCCCCATTATATTAAACAAGTACATCAAAAACCCCACCCCATTATATTTGTCCCCCATGCTTAACATAAAGAATCAAAATAATGTTCAATTACCAAACTACCCCTCCGACCTTATTGCAATTACAAATCTACCCCTGAATGCAATGCAATTTACCAAATTACCCCCATCAGCTCTAAACACTCAATTAATCATAACTTGACCGAAATATGATCAAGATGACCAATTTCTCAACAATCTTCAACAACAATTATATGAACACGATGAACAACACAACTCAAAATTAATGGAATGAATTAACCATATCGGGAACCAATCCTGGTTAATTTAGACCATGAATGTATGAGCAAAACACAACAATACAAACAACAAAATACTAAATTAAACAAATCAAAGACAACATAAACTCACATTAAATCACTGGATTTAATCATGAACTTCAAACAAAGATGAACATGAATTAAATCTATTTTTAGCAACAAACATGACGGGTTCACATGACTCAAACAACATAAATAATTTCTGGAAAATACATAACAACATGAAACAAATTGAAGAAATAATAAATTAAATTTCAATTTGAATCTAACAAACATTAAACTAGCAAACATTCACTTAAACAACAATACAAACATGGAATAAACATGAAAAACAATTAATTAATCTTTCATTTGAAATCTGAAAAATTAATTTAACAAACAACACATGAACATGAACTAAAAATTAATTCAAACGATAAACAAAACAAACATTTGCCGATTTTAGATTCGAAAATATCAAAACAAAATACGGACAAAATAAAACTAAAAAAAACTACTAACCGGATCGAAACGATGAACAACGACCAAACAAACAACGAACTTGACGAGCCTCGACCAAAGCTCAAACCAACGATGGCGAACACGAGCAGACGACGAACAAACATGAACCTACGAAGCAATATCGGCGGTTGACAACTGAAAACCACGCCGAAGCTAAACCGGCAGTTGGCGGGGCAGAAGTGAAGCAGTAAAAGCATCCGTGGATGACGAGGTTTCAGTACAAACCCATATGAGAGGTCGACGGACAGCGGAGACGCGACAGCTGGGGACGGGGCTTCGAACTGGACGATGAGCTTGGCCAATGGAAACAGCGGAGACGCGTTCTTGTTCGTTTTCTGGGTTTTTGCCGGAGAAGAACGTGATGCAGCAGCAGCATCAGCATCAACAGCTGCTACTCGACAGGGGGGGTCCGATGGTTCGAGCATTGGGGGTGCGAGGGTTCGTCTGGGCAGTGGCGTTTGGTGGTTGTTTGGTCGTCGACTCGACAGTGACGACGAGGGGGAAGCTGGTGGTTGACGGGGACTGTTTGGTCGAAGGTGTTTGGACGTGAGAGAGTCCGGGCTGCGTCCATGGTGGTGGTGTTCGCGGTGGGAAGGTGCTGGGTGGTGGACGCAGAAGAAGGGAGCATGGTTTGGGCAGCCATGGTTGTGAGCTTGGAGTTTGAGAGGATGAAGAGAGGAGGCGGATGAGTTAGTCTTTAGGGTTTTTGGTTTTTTGTTATTTTTGTTTTGTTTTTGTGTTTAGACCAAAAAATGAAGAAAGGGGTTGGGTATTGGGTTAATGGGGCGGACCGGGTCGACCCGTGTGAAGTGGACTGGGTCGTGGACAATTGTTTGGGCCTGGGGTTGAAAATTGAAGAAGTGACCCAATCCGATTTTTATTTGTATTTTTGTTATCTTTTCTTCTTTTATTTTCTAAAACTAAATTATAAAAATACTTAAATTATTATTAAGAACTAAATTAAGTTATAAAAGCGCAAATTAACTCCCAATAACAATTAACGCACAATTAAGTAATAATTAAGCATAAAATTGTTCATTTGGACATTAAATGCTAAAAATGCAAAAGATGCCTATTTTTATAATTTTTAATTTTTTTGTAAAACTAATTTAATTACTAACAATTGTAGAATGAAATCCTACATGCAAAATGCGACATATTTTTATATTTTTTATTAATTTAACAAATAAGCAAACACAGACAAATACAAATAATTATCCAAAAATATCACAAAAATACTCAAAATTGCACACCAAGGAAAATCATTTTATTTTGCATTTTCTGGGAGTATTTCTCATATAGGGCAAAAATCACGTGCTTACAGAAGATAAACAATGAATTTATCTCCCCTGGAAATACTCGTTAATCATCAAGCTCCATGGCAAAAGAATTCTACACCAAATACTAAAACAGAAAATTCAGGCGCTATGGAAAATCAAAGAAAATTTTCTCCTTATCGACTTGGGGAATGACTATTACATAGTAAAGCTTCAAAATGAGGATAGCATGAACCATATCCTCCAAGATGGTCCATGGTTTGTTTTTGGCTTCTTTTTATCAATCCAACACTGGCAACCTAATTTTGTTGCAAAAAATGCAAAGCAAAGCCATACAACAGTTTGGGTGAGACTACCCCAATTACCCACAGAGTTCTACGATGGACAAATTCTACAAAGGGTAGGGAAATGAATTGGTAAACTTCTAAGGATAGATGCCTGCACTTCTTCATCTCTTAGAGGAAGATATGTAAGATTATGCATAGAAGTTCCGATGAATGAGCCGGTTAAAAAATTAATCTTTATTGGTAACCATAAGCAAGAAATTTAATACGAAGCAGATAATTATCTTTAAACACTTGGCTACTTAGGACATAGAGATATGGATTGTCAGAAGAAGGATTCTACTAAGAGGAACATAACCCAAACGCAACTGGTAGGAGACAAATCCACAACTTCAAGCATACCAGATGAAGGTTGGCAAACAGTCCTCTTTCCATGATGTAAAAATGCTCAACAAATCAAAGAAAAAGAGGTATCAACATCAAAATTCCATATGTCAGGTAATAATTTTAGAGTTCCAATCCACAACTCAGGTAAGGTACCTTCTACCAAAAATTTTAAATTTGTTCAAAAAGTTAATAATTTTGTTTATGAAAAAAATAATCTCAACAGCACTCAACTCCCTCCTACCCAATCTCCTTATACAACCAATAAATCTAACGATAATGTTATTAGCCATAAAAATGGACCTCAACAAATGGTATTAGATAATACCACCCTGTCAGCAAACAAAAACCACCCAACTCTAGGTTCATTGAACCGGGTTCAATCCCAAAATCCTGATAAAAATTTTACTAAACCACTACAAGACAAAATTATTAATAAAAATGATTACTCCCTAAATGATACTAATACCTAATCGAAGGAGGTTCAGACTAGCCATAATCATCACCACAGAACCTCCTCATCTTCTAATAACGAATTAACCCTGCAAACTACTACCATGCAAATGCATGTGGACAGCCACCCGCCCAACCATGCTCACCCTTCCATCCAACTGGCAAAAACCCAAATACACGTGCCATTAAAATCTCATGCAGAATCCCCTATATGTTCAAACACGCTAAACCATATGGGCTGCATGCAAATAGATTTAATCATACCCTCAAACCCTACCCCTCAAACCTTATATCACCAAGATCCACCCTCAGACAATGCCAAGAAATCCTCTAGGCAATTGGAGAAGATTCCGACTCATCTAAATCTTGAGAAACCAATGATTACTTCCAATGGACAACCTTCCCCCTTTACCCCAACAAATGGCTCCCTTTCCAGTAGTGTATGCCCAGCCCCCACTTCCACAGAACCACCACCCCACCAGTTGGATAGAACTAGGTCTAATGGGGAGGGGATTTCATTACAAGTGAACGTCAATGGGCAAGAGAGCATCATACTCATCAACAACCCTCAGTTTCTAGCACAAGTAATATCGGAGGGTCTTCACATATCGACGAGCAACTACCTAAATCATATTTGGGTAAACAACATAATGCAACCCTTAGCTCCGGGGATGAACAACAACCTAGTTCAAGCAATGCGAGCACAATGGAACCTTCCCCCCCCACTTTGCCCAGAACCCTTATCTCCCTCAAAACATGGGCCTAGAGCTACCATTATTCCCTCCCCAAGAGCTGATGGCTCTAAATCCAATCCTAATGCCCTGGGAACTACCTCTGAACCCCATGCAACAGGAGGTGCAATTGAACCCAGCCCAAATGGACCAACAGTTTCCGGAACCCCTTATTCCAAAAGACTTAGGAAACCTAGGAGGGGAAGAAATGGAGGGGAAGATAGACCTTATAGGGGAGCACACAGTAGAAACTTCAAACCGGGACGAAGTAAAGGTCTATCTATTCGAGGAGAGGCAAGAGAAGAGGCTTATTCTAGCTTGTCCACCTTCACTATACAAATGTACGATAGATATGAGGCCACCCCAAGACCCAACTGTAAGGAAACTAGCCATGATCCTAGTCCCTTCACTGAATGAGGAACCCAATATTACCTCAAGCATCCCAGGCCAATGGCCCTCTCCACACAAATCACCCCCTAATGAATCGTGCTAAGAACATAATTATCTGGAATATTAGAGGTGGGAATAATGTAGAATTTAGGAGGAACTTCCACGACCTAGTTGCTACTCACCAGCCTTGCATGGTCTCCCTACTAGAATGTCACGACCCCGGTTTTCCCTCTATGAACCATCATAACGGCACCTAGTCTTTACGTCTAGGTAAACCTAAATTACGGAAGAAAACCAAAATTTGCGGAAGTAAGCAATTGAAAAGCGGAAATAAGATAATAACAATGTTTAAATGTGCCGCTCGGCATACACCATATATATAAATCTCAAAACCAATATCCAAATCCAAGACCCGGAAACCCACGAATCACAAGCTAAAAAAAAGAAATACTACATGGCTCTAACTCTAGAATTTGTCTAATAAGAACAGAAAGTACAGAAGGGCCTAACACTAAAAAGCAGGAATAGAAAGGGACTCATCGGTTTGTGGACGTGGCAGATGTACCTCGAAGTCTCTAAGTAGCCGCATGCCTCAAGGATAGTAGGCCTGAGTAGAAGTACCTGGATTTGCACATGAAAAACATGCGAAGAAGGAGCATGAGTACACCACAACGGTACTCAGTAAGTGCCAAGCCTAACCTCGGTCGGGTAGTGACGAGAAAGGTCAGGGCCCTACTGAGGTTAAATACAATATAAGAGTTAACAGTGTGGAATAAAACAGTATAAATAAGTGCAATAGTAAGGAATAACATAGAATTGAAAGAAACAACAACAACTAAAACATAGATAAACAAACCACGGAAGGAAATATAGCTCAACATAGAGATAACAACTGGGGCACCTTCCAGGATACCGTCCTGTGGTCCCAATTACAACTATCCAGTGGATCTCCCGGGATACTGTCCCGTAGTCCATCATATATATGTCCAAAGGATATCCTGGGATCCCGTCCCGTAGTCCAACTATCAATGCGCGGGGGATCTACCGGAAATCTCGATCCGTACTCCCCAAATATAAATACTCAGTACTGGGGGAATCTACCGGGTGCATTCCCGTAGTTCCATATAACTGTGCAAGGGGATCTATCGAGAATCTAACCCGCAGTCCCAAAGTAAATGTGTAGGGGGATCTATCGGGAATCTAACCTACAGTCCCAAAGTAAATGTGCAGGGGGATCTGTCGGGAATATAACCCGCAGTCCCAAAGTAAACAGATAAGGTGGAGCTACCGGAATCCCACATCCATAGTCCCAATGTAAATACACATCAGTAACAAAAAAATATTCAGAGAAGGGAAATTTCATGTTAAGGTAACAAATAATTCTAGTCTAGCATGCTGCACAGAGTTCAGGTAAATAGATTGAACAATTAAAGCAATTAAATCACTTAGACATGCTTTCCTAAGCTAACAACGGGCTTAATAGTACAAGTAATAAAAGCAGAAGAAGGAACATACTAATAAGTACTTAAAGAAACCCGGATTTCCAACAATTTGCACAAATACGCACTCGTCACCTCACGTACAAGGCATTTCAATTACCAAATATATCGATCCTAAGGGGAAGGTCCCCCACACAAGGTTAGACAAGCCACTTACCTCAAACCGGCTCAAAATCAACCCAACACCACGTCTTTGCCACGAGTACTCGACTCCAAACCCAAATCTATTCAATTCAATTGCATAATGTAAATAACACTTCAAGTAACTGATTCTACAATTAAATTCTAAGCTAATACGCGAATGTCACGACCCGGATTTCCATCCTCGGGAGTCGTAATGGCGCCTACTAATGTGAGCTAGGCAAGCCAATTATGTGAACAATTTACTTTTTTTACCCATTTTATATTCATTAACAATTGCGAAGTAATAACATTTAAACAGCGAAATTTAACATGAAGAAAAAGCAATAAGCTAGCTGAACATGAATCTAATACAACTGTTTGAGTCTCGACTACACAAAACTGGTGTCACAGTTTCACAAACGGTCTAAGAATACTACATTTAAAGGTTTGAAAGAAATAAATACAACATTGTCTCTGGAAATGCATGAAAGAAATAAGAATAGTAGATAGAAGGAGACGCCAAGGCCTGCAGACGCCTACAAGACTACCTCGGGTCGTCTGATGAGCAAGAATCAATAATCCCACTGTGGTCCGAAGTCTACAACACTAGGGTCTGCACAAAAAAGTGATAAATGTAGTATCAACACAACCGACCCCATGTGCTGGTAAGTGCCTAGCCTAACCTCAGCGAAGTAGTAACGAGGCTAGGACCATACTACCAAATAAATCTGTGCAATTTAACTATATATAGTAGAAAAGAAGTACAGAAAGAAACAGTCATATACAGTCAAGTATGGGAGGGGAAAAACATGTTGCGGGGAAACATCGAATAGTAACAGAAGAGCAACAAATAAATATGAGGATCACCACAGTTCAATTAAAAATAGTAAGGGGAAATCATGCTGCGGGGTACAACAAATATCAACAGGAAACCAACAATTTAGTGTAGAGAAACCGTAACACAATTATCAATAAAAATTAGGAAATCAAAGACAAGTGCACGGCATTACCCTTCGTGCTTTTACTCTCTCTCACCAAAACAATACACGACATCACCCTTCATTCTTTAACACTCTCTCACCAAAATAATGCACGACATCACCCTTCGTGCTTTACGCTCTTCCTCACCCAAACAACAATCACAAGGCAAATAGGGTAAAGGAATCTATAACCTCAAAATAAAATCAAATAACAACAGAAAATCAGTAAATAAATGGAAAGGACAACATAACTCAATTATCAGCAAGAATCAAGGAAATCAAGGACAAGTGCACGGCACCACCCTTCGTGATTTTACTCTCGTCCTCACCATAAGAATCAATACAATAGGCACGGAATGGTACATCGTGCAGCACGACATCACCCTTCGTGGTTTACACTCTTTCCTTACCATGAAATCAATATAATAGGCACGGAATGGTACATCGTGCAGCACGGTATCACCCTTCGTGCTTTACACTCTTTCCTCACCAAACAAACAATGCACAACATCACCTTTCGTGCTTTAACTTTCTTCCTCACTCAAACAACAATCACAAATAATAGGGCAAGTAAATAAAGGAAATTTGCAATAAGAATCCCGGCAAGGGAGAAACAAGTCAATAATTAAATTCCGGCAAGGGAACAACATCAATAACATCCACATCCCGACAAGGGATATAACAAATAAATCAACAATAGCCCGGCAAGGGTGACAACATAATAATCTATTCTCTTACTCACTTTTACTTCACAATTCACTTCACAACTCGAGCCAGTGCTCCAGAGGTTCAATTATCACTTATACCTTCACAACTCATTTCACAACTCGAGCCAATGCTCTAAAAGTTCAATTGTCACTTATACTTTCACAATTCGTTATACAACTTGAGCCAATGCTCCTCAATGTTCATAGGTCACAATTCTTTCCACAAACTTTATACAACAATTAGAAACCATCACCAAGGCATGAAAGATACAATGAAGTCATGATAATCACAATATAAAGACTCACGGACATGCTAGATACCAACGTATAGATACTCGTCACCATGCCTATACGTCATACTCAACAATTACCACATAGCAAATAAGACTCAACTCCTAATCCCTCAAGCTAAGGTTAGATCAAACACTTACCTCGATTCCACGAACATAATTTAAAATTCAATTATAGCTTTACCCCTTAATTCCACAACCAATTCGCTCGTATCTAGTCACAAGTTACTTAATTACATCAATAAACACTAAATGAATCAACCCCAATGCATGAAAATAAGTTTTCTAAAGTTTTACCCAAAAGTCAAAAATTGCCCCAGGGCCTACATGGTCAAAACCCAAGGTTCGAACCAAAATCCGATTACCTATTCCCCCACAAACACAAATATATAATTTGTTTTGAAATCGGACCTCAAATCGAGGTCCAAATCCCCAATTTTTGAAAAACCTAGGTTCTACCCAAAACACCCAATTTACCCCATGAAAATCATTGATTTGAAGTTGAAATCATGTTAAAAGATGTTAATGATTGAAGAAAACTAGTTAAAAACGACTTACAATTGATTTGGAGAAGAAGAAGCCTTTGAAAAGTTGCCATAATGTGTTTATGTTTTGAGAGGATATGAAAAATGGGTTTAAAATCGGCTAAGTATAAAAGTTGCAGGTCGCAAGTATGAGAATTGCGAACAGGGGTTTGCAATTGTGAACCCCGACCTCTGTCAAGTTGAGAAATGTGAAACAGGGCTCGCATTTGCGAACCCTTCAGAAATGCTGGACTTTCGCATTTGCAAAAACAATGTCGCATTTGCGACTTTGCATTTCCAACACATAGGTCGCATTTGCGATCATTGGCCAGATGGGAAACTTCACATTTGCGAGAGGGAGCTGGCCTGGGCTTCATTCGCAATTGCAACAAGCCGCTTGCATTTGCGATATCGCATTTGCGAGCCAGGCTTCACAAATGCAAAGCCTGCAGGCCTGCTATGCAAAGCTGAAAAACCTTCTAAGTTCAAAATGCACCCCGTGGCCTATCCAAAACTCACTCGAGCCCTCGGGGCTCCAAACCAAATATACACACAACCTCAAAAACATCCCACAGACTTACTCGTGTACTCATATCACCAAAATAACATCAAAAACATCGAATTAAACCTCAATATCAATGAAATTTCTCAAAACTTCTTTGAACATCAAATTTGCATTTAAGGTCCGAATCACGTCAACCGGATTCCGTTTCTTATCAAACTTCACAGAATCATCTTAAATCATATATAAGACCTGTACCAGGCGCCGGAACCAAAATACGGGCCCGATACCAACATGTTATAATCAAAATTCATTTTCAAACTTTATAAACATTTTCAGAAAATAATTTCTTTCAAAAATTCTTTTCTCGGGCTTGGGACCTCAGAATTCGATTCCAGGCATACGCCCAAGTCCCATATTTTCCTACGGACCCTCTAGAACCGTCAAATAACGGGCCCAGGTCTGTTGACCCAGAACGTTGACCGAAGTCAAATTAACTCATTTTATAGTAAAAAATTATCATTTTCACAGATTTTCATATTTAGGCTTTTCGGCTACGCGCCCGGACTACATACGCAAATCGAGGTAATTCTAAAAGAGGTTCTTAAGGCCTCAGAATAAAGAATTTCATTTTAAAACAAGTGATGACCTTTTGGATCATCATATTCTCCACCTTTAAAACAATTGTTCGTCCTCGAACAGACAGAAGAAGGAAGTACTTGAGTCGGGGAAAAGTTAGGGATAATGGCTCTGCATATCAGACTCGGACTCCCAAGTCGATGCCTCAGGAGGCTGACCTCTCCACTGAACACGAACAAAAGGAAAACTCTTCGACCTCAACTAACGAACCTGTCGATCTATAATAGCTACCAGCTCTTCCTCATAAGACAAGTCCTTGTCTAACTGGACAGTGCTGAAATCTAACACGTGGGATGGATCGTCGTGATACTTCTGAAACATGGACACATGAAACACTGGATACACGATTGATAAGCTCGGCGACAATGTAAGTCTATAAGCAACCTCTCCCACTCGATCAAGAATCTCAAACGGGCTAATGAACCTAGGGCTAGCTTGCCCTTCTTCCCGAATCGCATCACGCCCTTCATAGGTGACACTCGAAGCAATACTCGCTCACCGACCATGAATGCCAAATCACGAACCTTGCGGTCGACATAACTCTTTTGCCTGGACTGAGTTGTACGAAGCCTATCCTGAATAATCCTAACCTTGTCCAAAGCCTCCTGAACCAGATCCGTACCAAACAACCTAGCCTCTCCCGGCTCAAACCATCCAATTGGAGACCGACACCGCCTACCATATAAAGCCTCATAAGGAACCATCTGGATACTCGACTGGTAGCTGTTGTTGTAGGAAAACTATGATAAAGGTAAAAACTGATCCCACGAGCCTCCAAAGTCAATGACACAAGCTTGGAGCATATCCTACAAAATCTGAATAGTCCGCTCGGACTGCTCGTCCGTCTGAGGATGAAATGCTATGCTCAACTCAACCCGTGTGCCCAACTCTTGCTGAATTGCCCTCCAAAAATGCGAGGTATACTGCGTACCTCGGTCCAAAATAATAGACTCGGGCACACTATGAAGATGAATAATCTCGGATATAGATCTCAGCTAACCTCTCGGAAGAATAAGAGACTGCCACAAGAATGAAATGCGCTGACTTAGTCAGTCTATCAACAATAACCACACTGCATCAAACTTTCTCTGAGTCCGTAGGAGACCAACAATGAAGTCCATAGTGATCCGCTCCCACTTCCACTCGGGAATCTCAATCCTCTGAAATGAACCACTGGGCCTCTGATGCTCGTACTTAACGTGCTGACAATTCAAATATCGAGCCACATACGTAACGATATCCTTCTTCATTCTCCTCCACCAATAATGCTACTGCAAATCCTGATACATCTTAGCGACGCCCGGACGAATAGAGTACCGAGAACTATGGGCCTCCTCTAAAATCAACTCTCGGAGTCCATCCACATTAGGCACACAAACTCGACCCTGCAATCTCAAAACTCCATCATCACCCAAGGTAACCTGCTGGGCACCTTCGTGCTGCACCGTGTCTTTAAGGACACACAAATGGGGATCATCATACTGCCGATCTCGGATCCGCTCCAATAATGAAGAACGAGCGACTGTGCAAGCTAACACATGGCTGGGCTTAGAAACATCCAACCTCATGAACTGATTGGCCAAAGCCTAAACATCCAAAGCAAGTGGCCTCTCATCTACCAGAATATAAGCAAGATTGCCCATATTGGCTGACTTCCTACTCAAAGCATCGGCCACCACATTGGCCTTTTCCGGATGATACAAGATGGTGATATCATAATCTTTCAACAACTCCAACCACCTTCTCTGCCTCAAATTAAACTCCTTTTGCTTGAAAAAATACTAAAGACTCTTGTGATCCGTGAACACCTGACATGCCACGCCATATAGATAATGCCTCCAAATCTTCAATGCGTGAACAATGGCTGCTAACTCCAAATCATGAATCGGATAGTTCTTCTCATGAATCTTCAAATGCCGCGAAACATAGGCAATGACCTTGCCATCCTGCATCAACACTGCACCAAGTCCAATATGAGATGCATCACAATAAACTATATAAGGCCCTGAACCCATGGGCAAAACCAACACCGGTGCCGTAGTCAAAGCTGTCTTGAGCTTCTGGAAACTCGCCTCACACTCATCCGTCCATCTGAACTGGGAACCCTTTTGGGTCAACCTGGTCACCGGGGCTGCGATAGATGAGAACCCCTCCACAAACCGACGGTAGTAGCCTGCCAATCCCAAGAAACTCCAAATCTCTGTAGCTAATGCTGGTCTAGACCAATTCTTGACCGCCTCAATCTTTTTCGGATCAACCTGAATACCCTCTGCTGATACAACATGACCTAGAAATGTATTTGAACTTAACCAAAAACTCACACTTCGAGAACTTAACATATAACTGACTATCCCTCAAGGTCTGAAAAACCACTCTAAGATGCTGCTCGTGCTCCTCCCGGCTGCGGGAATAGATCAAAATATAATCAATGAAGACTATCACGAATGAATCCAAATAAGGCCTGAACACTTGGTTCATCAAATCCATAAAAGCTTCTGGGGCATTTGTCAACCTGAATGACATAACCAAGAATCATAATGCCTGTACCGAGTGCGGAAGGCTATCTTAGGGACATCAGATGCCCTAATCCTCAACTGATGGTAGCCAGATCTCAAGTTAATCTTCGAAAATACCTTGGAACCCTGAAGTTGATCAAGCAAATCATCAATCCTTGGCAATGGATACTTATTCTTGATTGTAACCTTGTTCAACTACCGGTAATCAATACACATTCTCATCGACCCATCCTTCTTTTTAACAAACAACATCGGCGCACCCCAAGGCGAAACACTAGGTCTAATGAAACTCTTCTCAAGCAAGTCTTGCAACTGCCCCTTCAACTCTTTCAACTTAGGCGGGGCCATACGATACCGCGGGATAGAAATGGGCTGAGTGCCCGGAGCCAAATCAATGCAAAAGTCAATATCCCTGTCGGGTGGTATACCCAGCAGGTCTGAAGGGAAAACCTCAGGAAACTCCCGAGCAACGGGCACATAATCAATAAAAGGAACCTCAACACTAGAATCACGAACATATGCCAAATAGGCCAACCACCCCTTCTTGACCATACGCCGAGCCTTCATATATGAGATAACACTGTGGGTAGAATGACCAGGAGTCCCTCTCCACTCTAAACGAGGCAAACCCGGCAAGGCTAAGGTCACAGTCTTGGCATGACAGTCCAAGATAGCATGGTAAGGTGATAACCAGTCCATCCCCAATATGACATTGAAATCAACCATGTCCAGAAGAAGCAAATCTAAATGAGTCTCAAGACCTCTAATCACAACTATACATGATCAATGAATACGATCTACCACAATAGAATCATCCACCGGTGTAGACACATAAACAGGGGCACTCAAAGAACCAGTAGGCATGACCAGATGTGGCGCAAAATAAACCAAAGCTTCTCTGCTACAAACCAGAACAGTACCTGCACCTCCACCTCTAATACCTCTACCTCCACCTCTAGAATCTCTACCTCCACCTCTAATACCACTACCTCTACCTCTAACTAACTGAGCGGGCTGGATGAGTCCCTCAATGAACCTTCTCTCTCTCTCTCTCAGTGGGAAGCAAGATAAGAGCATGACGAGCCAAGTCGATGAATCTGATCTCGTACTGAGTAACAGTTATAGAACCCTGCTGGAGACGCTCAAACTGCCTCCGATAGGCCTCTCTCTGAGTGATGGGGAGAAACTTCTCCAGAAATAGCTGCGTGAACTATTCTCAAGTCAAATCTGATGACCTAACTGGTATAGCCAATCAATAATCTCTCCAACAGGTCTTGGCGGATCCAGACAAGCGAAAGCTAGCAAAATTGACCTCATTGGTCTCTACAATCCCCATGTTCCTGAGAACCTCATGACAGCTGTCTAGATAATCCTGGGGATCCTCAGTAGATGCACTGTTGAATGTAGTAGTGAAGAGTTTGGTGAAACTTATCCAACCTCCACAAAGCCTCCGAAGACGTAGCTGATCTACCACTGTTCTGTGCTATTGCTCGGCTGAAGAAGCGGTACATGATCTCGCCATTTGCGAAAGGACAAGAGTAGAGGTTCAATTTAGCATTGAGAGAACAAAATCGCACGACAAGGAATAATAGAAGTGAAACTTTTCCTAATTCGGTGGCCTCTGGGGATAAATACCGACGTCTCTGTACCGATCCCTCAGACTCTACTAAGCTTGTTTGTAAACTGTGAGACCCATGTAACCTAGAGCTCTGATACCAACTTGTCATGATCATACTACCAAATAAACCTGTGCAATTTAACTATATACAACAGAAAAGAAATACAGAAAGAAACAGTCATATACAGTCAAGTATGGGAGGGGAAAAACATGCTGCGGGGAAACATCGAATCGTAACAGAAGAGCAACAAATAAATATGAGGATCACCACAGTTCAATTGAAAATAAGAAGGGGAAATCATGCTGCGGGGTAAAATAAGTATCAACATGAAACCAGCAATTTAGTGTAGAGAAACTGTTGTCACACCTCCTTTTTCCGCACCCGAGAGGGCGCAAGGGAGTTTCTTCTAATTAAAGGACAATCGAAACGGGATTGGTTTATTTATTTCAGAGTCGCCACTTGGGAGATTTAGGGTGTCCCAAGTCACCAATTTTAATCCCGAATCGAGGAAATGAATGACTCCATATTACAGTCTGCGTACCAGAAATCCGGATAAGGAATTATGTTAACCCGGGAGAAGGTGTTAGGCATTCCCGAGTTCCGTGGTTCTAGCACGGTCGCTCAACTGTTATATTTGGCTTGATTATCTGATTTTATACGAATATGAACTTATGTGCAAATTTTAATTTTTAACCGCTTTATTATTATTATTATTTTTACAAGAATGTGAACATCGCTTAAAACACGTCTTTGGACTGCGTCACATGAAATGCACCCACAATCCGGAACGCATTTTATTTGATGTTTTGAGATTTGGATTTGGGTCGCATGAAATGCACACCCGAGCTTAAGAAAGTAAATTATTAAACACGCGCCTAAAGAGACTATCGCGTTATTATTTTGCGGAGGCCGTGAAATTCGCTAAACGACCCTCCTGAAAACTGAATGCTTCGATAATATACATTTAACGAGGGCCCCGCAGCTTGCGCGTTTTTATTTATTTGTCGAGGCTCATCTCGTTCTTATTTTAAAAGGGTATCCTATAGCAACTACGTTTTTTGTGGCGTTTGTCTCTACTAATCGAAAACGGTAGATAGTCCTAATTAATTACATGCTTGCAAGTTATCTATAACAGAATTCTGAGTACTTGCGCAAAATCAGAAGCACGACCGCGTACACAATCAGCCAAACGAATATTAAGGGCCCAAATCCCAAACCAAGCAGTAGCGGTTGGGCCTAGGCCACTATTTTTCGCTGGGAGCCTGCTTGATTTGCTCGACTTGGGCTCAACCTTTGTGAGGTGGAGATTGCAAGCTCTGTGTTCTATGTCTTAAAGTATGGTTTAAACAGTTATATGGGCCAATTTATCGGAAGGGGAAGAACTATACTAGTAGTGGATAGTTTACATGCTTGGCCTACATTAAAGAGTATGTTACACAATTTAAACCTAAGTCTGGGATACAACCTACTGCATTAGGAATATTTATCTAACAGCATACATATACAACTAACATTCAATCCTCATACATTGATATTTACTAGGCGTGCAAGTTACCTTCAGTATCCAAACAAAATGTAAACTATCATGCATTACATGATATTCAATATAACAGTCTATGCTTAAAGTAAACAATCTTCAATTCTTCTCTCTTTGCATTCATACTCAACTTCAAGTTACATTGACAGTATTAGTCGTGTACCTGGATGTTTGCACAATAAGAAAAGGAAGAGAAAGAGTATCAGCAGCAAGTAACCAACGACAACAACAGATAGCAACAACACAGCAACACAACCAGTAGTAACTATGTAGCCCACAGGTGCTTGAGCATCAGACAGACAAATCCCAGAAAAAGAGCAATGAACCAACCGAAAACCCAAGATACCAAATGTAACAGCAACAGAAGACCCAATAACCACAAAGCTCAGCAAATACCCAGTACAGTTCCCACAATCAAGAAGGCTAAAACTCAATCCACAGCACACAGAAACTCAGTGTAGTAACAATCACAGCAGAAAACACACAGCCTTCTCTTAACGGAACAGTAATGACCCTAGTTAGAATAACTGACTTGACCAGAACAGCTCAACCAACTTAGTTCCTTGTGCAGTTTTGGGCAGTGTTTAGTTAAAGTATTCTGAAAATTTTCACTTTGTTTTCTCTTTTCTGAAGACTAAAAAGTCCAGCCCTTTTTAAGTTCTGAAATGGCCTATTTATAAGCCAAACGACCCAGTGCAGCTAAGCTGCCTGGATCCTCCCACTTGCAGACTGCCCATACTCTTTAAACCCATGCTTAAGCATCTTTTGGTGCCAGCCATTTGTTCCCCACGCCTGGCTTATTCTTTAATCAAGAGTTATGGGCTCATTTTATTATTCATTTTAAACCCCATACTCTTGTGTCTTGTTCCCCTTTGGTATTAGTTTAATCCCAAATTAGTACCCTACTTGTCAGCTCATTTAAACTAAGCCTTTTTGTTCTTTTCAAACCCCAGACTACCCCTGTTAAGCCTTTATTATTACTGCCCTGCCTATTGCAGCATCAGGGCATTTTGAACTCATGAAAGTTCAAATTCAGGACTGCCCTGGACTGAACCTTTTCAGTCATTTTGCAATGCAAACAAACTCATTTCAGACGATGCCGGGCATTCAGTCAGTGACAAGGTTCAGTTAGTCACGTGAAACTATTAGCTCATTTGATCCATTAGTTATAGAAAACTAATCGACGACGTTTATCGAGTCGACTATACTAAATATAACAGGTAATAATCAGTCGCTCATATAAACAACATGTACAGGGTCCCGAATGACTTAAAACATTTTTGTTCAATTACTGGGAACCTATATGAGTTAACTTATTTGACGATTAATCTAATTGACGAGCATGTATATCACAGAGTACATTCAGAACACACATAGAAAATCAACCGACCAAAAAAAAAGGTCTTTGCTAGAGATGGAAGAAATCAGGAAAAATAACAGATAATAACAAACAACAAATCATGCTGACAACTCAATCAAAACTAAAAGGGAGAGAAGACACTTACTGGGGAAGTTTAAACCGAAATGACCCAAGTCCGACTTAGCTTTGACCATTTGAGGCCAAACAAACTTTAATCAGGGTGTTCTCACATGAGAACACCTTGATTAAGGTCTGTTAGACCTCGAACCTTTGTTAAGGTCGGCTGGATTTCAAGGCTATCCGTGTTCTAGGTTTTGGATTTTCAGATCTGGTTTTTCAGGAGTTGTGGGTAGATTCTGACCAAACCGAGTTTGGTTTGGTCACGAGGAGGGTCAGGGGAGTGTCTGGTATGAAGATGGGGTGGTTTGGTATAGATCAGAGTTCGACTCAAATCTTCAAATAAAGATTCGAGACGAAGGAAGGTGATTCGATGCAAATGGATAGCAGATCTATATTTAGGACAGTGAGGTGGTCCTAGGGTGTTCAGGAGGTGGCCACCGGCGTCCATGCCGCCGGCTTTAATGGCGAGGGAGATGGGGCGGCTAGGGTTTCTAATGGGAGGTCTGGGTTTGAGCTTTGGGGACGACGGGATGGGGTGTTCGTATAGGGGGCGTGGGGTGTAAGGGAAGGCTTATATATGGTCTAGGGGTTTAGATCTGAGCCGTTGGATCAGATGATCTCAACGGTCAGGATCCATTCACTTAGGGGAAACGGTGCCGTTTGGGTTTTGGTAGTGGGTAAGACCGGGTAAGGCTGGATCGGGTCAAAAATTGGACGGGTTTAGGGGGAAAACCTGGGTCCGTTGGATCAAGGGGTTGGACGGCTCAGATTAATTGCCTAAGATGGCGTCGTTTGGGGTTAAATGAGTGGCCTGATCAGGACCGTTTGTTTGAGTCAGATCAACGGCTCAGCACAGGGACGCTGATACGGCGTCGTTTTGGGACGTACCCGGGCAGCTTGTTTGGACTTGACCTGTGTCCTGGTTTTGGGCCTGATTTTAATTCATTTTTGGCCCAAATCAACTCTTTCTTTGTTTTAAAAAATGAAAATAACAAAAATAAATAATGAAACAAAAATGAAATGAAAACAAACAACCATGTGACGCTTCAACACAATTATCACACCAAATAAAAATATTTAAGTAAGTTAAATCGCAACCTAGGACGAACGACGCCTATATATTTTGAATTTTCGTTCTTTTTTAACGACCGAATTATGATTTTGACTACCCTGACAGACATGTTTTTGTATTTTGATTGGTAAGATTAAATGCAAAATGGGCAGACCCACACATGACTAATAACACATGTCACGGAAAAATGACAAATTGTACAGTGAGGCCATTTATCACTATTTTTGTTTTCCTTTTGGAGTGATTGCTCGTGAAGCAAAAATCACGTGCTTACAACTGTAACACAATTATCATTAAAAATTAGGAAATCAAAGACAAGGTGCACGACATTACCCTTCGTGCTTTTAATCTCTCTCACCAAAACAATACACGACATCACCTTTCGTGCTTTAACACTCTCTCACCAAAACACGACATCACCGTTTGTGCTTTACGCTCTTCCTCACCCAAACAACAATCACAAGGCAAATAGGGTAAGGGAATCTATAACCTCGAAATAAAATCAAATAACAACAGAAAATCAGTAAATAAACGTAAAGGACAACATAACTCAATTATCAGCAAGAATCAGGGAAATCAAGGACAAGTGCACGGCACCACCCTTCGTGTTTTTACTCTCGTCCTCACCATAAAAATCAATACAATAGGCACAGAATGGTACATCGTGCGGCACGGCATCACCCTTCGTGCTTTACACTCTTTCCTCACCATGAAATCAATGAAATAGGCACAGAATGGTACATCGTGCGGCACGGCATCACCCTTCGTGCTTTACACTCTTTCCTCACCAAAAAAATAATGCACGGCATCACCCTTCGTGATTTAACTCTCTTCCTCTCCCAAACAACAATCAAAAACAATAGGGCAAGTAAATAAAGGAAATTTGCAATAAGAATCCCGACAAGGGAGCAACAAGTCAACAATTAAATCCCGGCAAGGGAACAACATCAATAACATCCACATCCTGGCAAGGGAGATAACAAATAAATAAATAATAGCCCGGCAAGGGTGACAACATAATAATATCTTCTCTTACTCACTTTTACTTCACAATTCACTTCACAACTCGAGTCAATGCTCTAGAGGTTCAATTATCACTTATACCTTCACAACTCATTTCACAACTCGAGCCAATGCTCTAAAAGTTCAATTGTCACTTATACTTTCACAATTCGTTATACAACTTGAGCCAACGCTCCTCAATGTTCATAGGTCACAATTCTTTCCACAAACTTTATACAACAATTAGAAACCATCACCAAGGCATGAAAGATACAACGAAGTCATGATAATCACAATATAACGACTCACCGACATGCTAGACACCAACGTATAGATACTCGTCACCATGCCTATACATCGTACTCAACAATTACCATATAGCAAATAAGACTCAACTCCTAATCCCTTAAGCTAAGGTTAGACCAAACACTTACCTCGATGCCACGAACTCAATTCACGATTTAATTATAGCTTTACCCCTTGATTTCACCACCAATTCGCTCGTATCTAGTCACAAGTTACTTAATTACATCAATAAACGCTAAATGAATCAACCCCAATGCATGAAAATGAGTTTTCTAAAGTTTTACCCAAAATTCAAAAATCGCCCCGAGGCACACATGGTCAAAACCCAAGGTTCGAACCAAAACCTGATTACCTATTCCCCCATAAACCCAAATATATAATTTGTGTTGAAATCAGACCTCAAATCGAGGTCCAAATCCCCAATTTTTGAAAAACCTAGGTTCTACCCAAAATACCCAATTTACCCCATGAAAATCATTGATTTGAAGTTGAAATCATGTTAAAAGATATTAATGATTGAAGAAAACTAGTTAAAAATGACTTACAATTGATTTGGAGAAGAAGAAGCCTTTGAAAGTCGCCCTAATGTGTTTATGTTTTGAGAGGATAAGAAAAATGGGTTTAAAATCGGCTAAGAATAAAAGTTGCAGGTCGCAGGTATGGGACAGGGGTTCGCAATTGCGAACCCCGACCTCTGCTAAGTTGGGAAATTTGAAACAGGGCTTACATTTGTGAACCCTTCAGAAATGCTGGACTTTCGTATTTGCGAAAACAATGTTGCATTTGCGACTTCGCATTTGCGACACATAGGTCGCATTTGCGATCATCGGCCAGATGGGAAACTTCGCATTTGCGAGCGGGAGCTGGCCTGGGCTTCATTTGCAATTACGACAAGCCGCTTGCATTTGCGATATCACATTTGTGAGCCAGGCTTTGGAAATTGCGAAGCCTGCAGGCCTGCTATGCATAGCTGAAAACCCTGCAATTTTCTAAGTTTAAAATGCACCCCGTGGCCTATCCAAAACTCACCCGAACCCTAGGGGCTCCAAACCAAATATACACACAACCTCAAAAATATCTCATGGACTTATTCGTGTACTCATATCACCAAAATAACATCAGAAACATCGAATTAAACCTCAATATCAATGAAATTTCTCAAAACTTCGTTGAACATCAAATTTGCATTTAAGGTCCGAATCACGTCAAACGGATTCCGTTTCTTACCAAACTTCATAGAATCATCTTAAATTATATATAAGACCTATACCGGGTGCCGGAACCAAAATACGGGCCCGATACCAACATGTTCTAATCAAAATTCATTTTCAAACTTTATAAACAGTTTTAGAAAACAATTTCTTTCAAAAATTCATTCCTTGGGCTTGAGAAAACGGAATTCGATTCTGGGCATACGCCCAAGTCCCATATTTTCCTACAGACCCTCCGGGATCGTCAAATCATGGGTCCGAGTCCGTTTACCCAGAACGTTGACCGAAGTCAAAATAACTCATTTTATAGTCAAAATTTATTATTTTTCACAAATTATCATATTTAGGCTTTCTGGCTACGCACTCGGACTGTGCGCGCAAATTGAGGTAATGCTAAAAGAGGTTTTTAAGGTCTCGAAATGTATATTTTTTTTAAAATGACCAAAACGCCCCTCGAGCCTACGTCTCGGAATCGGGTAAAATTTACATTTTTAGAATCCTCATACCCTCACAAGTCTAACCACACCAAAATTATCCAATACTGATACCATTTGGTCCTTTAAATCATCATTTTACATTTTTCAAAGATGTCACAAGTTTTCTTCCCAAATTCCATCCCAATTCACGAATTAAATGATGGATTCATGTACTCTAGCCGAATCTGAGTTAGAATCACTTACCCCGATGAATTTCTTAAAAAACCTTCAAAAAATCGCCAAAATCCGAGCTCTGTAGGTCAAAATATGAAATAAAACTCAAAACCTCGTATTTATAGGGCACCCCCCAAATTTCCACCACTGCGGGGCGCACAAAAGCGAGTGTTGTCCGCACAGGTTTTGACTACAGTGATAGGATTTAGTATTTTGGCCATACCTTTCTCTACATATGTCTAAATTGTGATTTCTTTATCTTTCTGGAAACTAGACATGAAGGGCTACAACTTTCGTTTTTAAATCATCCCAAAATTCCTTGTAGATCAAAAGATACGAGCTTCCAAAGTAGGACTAGTGAAAGTTTCCTCACTGCGGACCGTACTGCATTTTGTGCGGCTGCACAACCCCCATCGCGGACGCACTGGACTTTGTGCGGACTGCACTGGTGGGTTCCAAGGCATGCAACTCTTCTGGACCTGCAACAGCTATGATTTTCGACCTAAAACATCTCAAAACCTACCCGGAACTGACCCGAGTCCCCGGGGCTTCAAACCAATTGTACCAACACATATCATGACATCGTTCAAACTTGTTCAAAACTTCGGAATGCTCACAACAACATCAAATCACCAATTTAACATAGGATTCAAGCCTAAGAACGCCAAGAACTCTTAACTTATGCTTTCGATCAAAAAGTCTATCAAATCTCGTTCGAATGACCTGAAATTTTGCAAGAACATCACATTCAACACTACGGAGCTACTCCAATTTTCATAATTCCATTCCGATCCTTAGATCAAAATCTCACTATCGGACTGAAAACTTCAAAAATTCGACTCTTGCCATTTAAAGCCTAAATTAGCTACGGACCTCCAAAACACAATCCGAATACGCTCCTAACCCCGAAATCACCCAACGAAGCTAATGGAACCGTCAGATTTCCATTCCGAGGCCGTCTTCATATTGTTCCGACTACGGTCAACTTTCCAACACTTAAGCTCTCATTCTGGCACTAAGTGTCCCAAAACTCCCTGAAACTCAAAACCGAACATCCCGGCAAATCAAAATAGCAGAAATAAACTCGGGAAAGCAATTAATAGGGATCGGGGCGTTAATTCTTAAGACGACCAGCCGGGTCGTCACATCCTCCTACACTTAAACATTCGTTCGTCCTCGAACGAGCATAAAGACATACCTGAAGTAGTGAAAATATGAGGGTAATGGCTGCACATATCCTGCTCGGTCTCCCAGGTCGCCTCCTCGACCAGCTGTCCCCGCCATTGAACCTTTACTAATGAAAAGTTCTTTGACCTCAATTTTCTTACCTGCCTGTCCAATATTGCCACTGGCTCCTCAACATAAGATAGATCCTTGTCCAACTGGACTGAACTGAAATCCAACACGTGTGACGAACCACCGTGGTACCTCCGGATCATCGAAACATGAAAAAGAAACCAGATGAACTCCTGCCAAGCTGGGAGGTAAGGCAAGCTCATAAGTAACCTCCCCAACATGACTCAATATCTCAAAAGGGCCAATAAACCTCAAATTCCACTTCTCTTTCTTCCCGAACCTCATAACGCCTTTCATAGGCAAAACCCGAAGCAGAACCCGCTCTCCAACCATATAGGAAACATCACGAACCTTCCGGTCCACGAAACTCTTATGACTGGACTGGGCTGTGCGGAGTCTATCCTGAATCACCTTAACTTTCTCCAAAGCATCCTGAACCAGGTCTGTGCCCAATAATCTGGCCTCACCCGGCTCAAATCAACACACCAGAGATCTGCACCACCTACCATATAAAGCCTCATGCGGTGCCATCTGAATGCTGGACTGATAGCTGTTGTTGTAAGCAAACTCCGCCAATGACAAAAACTGATCCCAAGACCCTCCAAACTCAATCACACACACACGGAGCATATCCTCAAGAATCTGAATAGTACGCTCGGACTATCCATCCGTTTGAGGGTGAAATGATGTACTCAACTCTACTCGAGTACCTAACTTATGCTGAACGGCTCTCCAAAACCGTGATGTGAACTAGGTACCTCTATCTGAAATGATGGAAACCTGAATACCATGCAGACGAACAATCTCCCGGATATAGATCTCCGCCAGTCACTCCAAGGAATAAGTGGTACACACAGGAATAAAAGTAAGCGGACTTGGTCAGCCGATCCACAATCACCCAAATAGCATCGAACTTTCTCAAAGTTTGTGGGAGCCTAACTACAAAGTCCATGGTGATCCGCTTCCACTTCCATTCTGGAATATCTATCTGCTGAAGCAACCCACCCGGTCTCTGGTGCTCATACTTCACCTGCTGACAGTTGAGACACCGAGCTACAAATCTAACTATATCTTTCTTCATTCGCCTCCACTAGTAGTGCTGCCTCAAATCCTAATACATCTTCGCGGCACCTGAATGAATGGAATACTGCGAGCTATGGGCCTCTACTAGAATTAACTCTCGAAGCCTATCAACATTGGGTACTCAAATCCGACCCTGCATCCTCAATACCCCATCATCACCAATAGCCACATCTCTAGTATCACCATGTTGAACCTTGTCCTTGAGGACAACCAAATGAGGGTCATCATATTGCCGCTCCCTGATATGATAAAATAAGGAAGACCTCAAAACCACACAAGCTAGAATTCGACTGGGCTACGAAAGATCCAATCTCACAAACTGGCTGGCTAAGGCCTGAACATCTATCACCATAAACCTTTCTGATGCTGGTATATAAGCCAAACTTCCCAAACTCTATGTCCGGCGACTCAAAGCATCGGCCACCACATTGGCCTTGCCCGAATGATACAAAATAGTGATATCATAGTCCTTTAGCAACTCCAACCACTTCCTCTAGCGCAAATTTAGATCCTTTTGCTTGAATAAGTGCTGCAAGCTCCGATGGTCAGTATAAATCTCACAGGGAACCTCGTATAAATAATAGCGTCAAATCTTCAGGGCATGAACAATGACAGCTAACTCAAGGTCGTGAACAAGGTAATTCTTCTCATGTATCTTCAATTGTCTGTACGCGTAGGCAATCACCCTACCGTACTGCATCAACACCGCTCCGAGGCCAATCCTCGAGGCATCACAATAGACCGTATAAGACCCCAAACCTGTAAGCAATATCAAAACTGGGGCTGTAGTCAAAATTGTCTTGAGCTTATGAAAGATCGCCTTACACTCCTCCGTCCACTGAAATGGAGCACCCTTATGGGTCAACCTGGTCATAGGGGCTGCAATCGATGAAAACCCCTCCACAAAACGATGGTAGTAGCCAGCCAAGCCAAGGAAAATGTGGATCTCTATAGCTGAAGATGGTCTGGGCCAACTCTGCACGACCTCTATCTTCTTCGGATCTACCTGAATACCCTCACTCGATACCACGTGGCCTTAGAATGCCACTAAATCCAACCAAAACTCACATTTTGAGAATTTAGCATAAAACTTCTTCTCTCTTAAAGTCTGAAACACAGTCCTCAGGTGCTGCTCGTGATCTTCCTGACCCCGGGAATACACCAGAATATTATCAATAAAGATAATGACGAACGAGTCAAGATACGGCAGGAACACACTGTGCATCAAATGCATAAAGACTGTTGGGGCATTGGTCATCCCAAATGACATGACAAGGAACTCGTAATGACCATACCGAGTCCGGAAAGCAATCTTCGGGATATCTAGCTCCCAAATCTTTAACTGATGGTAACCTGAGAGCAAATCAATCTTAGAAAACACCCGTGCACCTAGAAGCTGGTCAAACAGATCATCAATACAAGGCAAAGGATAACGGTTCTTTACTATCACTTTGTTCAATAGGCGATAATCAACACACATACGCATAGAACCATCCTTTTTCCTCACGAACAAGATACGAGCACCCTAAGGTGATACACTAGGCCGAATAAAACCCTTATCAAGCAATTCCTATAACTGATCCTTCAACTCCTTCAACTCAAGAGGAGTCATACGATACAGAGGAATAGAAATGGGCTGAGTGCCCGGCAACAGATCAATGCCAAAATCAATATCTCTATTAGGCGGGATGCCTGGAAGATTAGTTGGAAACACATCGGGAAAAATCCCGTACTACTAGAACTGAATCAACTGAAGGGGTATTAATACTGACATCTCTGACATAAGCTAAATATGTGTCACACCCCTTCTCAACTATACGCTGAGCTTTAAGAAAAGAAATAACTCTACTAGGAGTGTGCTCTAAAGTACCCCTCCACTCAACACGTGGTACACCTGGCATAGCCAGTGTCACGGTTTTGGCGTGACAATCAAGAATAGCATAATGGGGCGACAACCAGTCCATGCCCAAGATAATGTCAAAGTCCACAATGCTGAGCAACAATAAATCGGCTCTGGTCTCAAAATCACTAAGAGCAACCAAACACAACCAATAAACGCGGTCCACAACAAGAGAATCTCCCACAGGAGTAGAAACATAAACAGGAGAACTCAAAGAATCCCGAGGTATACCCAAATGCAGAGCAAAATAAGAAGACACATAAGAGTAAGTGGAGCCTAGATCAAATAAAATCGATGCATCTCTGTGACAAACCAGTATAATACCTGTGATGACAGAATCGGAGGCAACAACCTTGGTAGGGGCAGGAAGGGCATAGTATCTGGCCTGGCCTTCCCCTCTAGCTGGCTGAGCATGTGGGGTAGCTGTCACACCTCCTTTTTTCCTACACCCCCAGAAGGGGTATAAATATAAGGGAGTTTTTCCAATTAAAGGACAATCGAAACGGGATTAATTATTTAAAATTCAGAGTTGCCACTTGGGATAATTTATGGTGTCCCAAGTCACCGGTTTAAAATCCCGAATCGAGGAAAGTTGACTCTATTTACGGTCTGCGAACACAGAAATCCGGGTAAGGAATTCTGTTAACCCGGAAGAAGGTGTTAGGCATTCCCGAGTTCCGTAGTTCTAGTACGGTCGCTTTGATCATACTTGGCTTATTAAAATTATCTAATTACTCACTTTAAAACCTATGTGCTTTAGCCTTTTACCGCTTTTAAACTAAGAAAAATTATCTTGAAATGGGTCACGTGTACGTGTACCCATTTGTTTGGCGTGTCAAAAATCGTGTCACGCTAACGTGTCCACAATTAATAACACTTTATTATTATTAAGAAAGTTTGGCCGAAGTTGCGCGAACGCATACCTCGATTTATTTGAAATCATAATTATGTCACGCGAACGTGTACACAGTCACGATGATAAATTTAAAACACGTCTAAAGCAACTAGCTCATTTAATTATTTTCCTAATCTTTGAGGTTGTTGTGATGACAAATTTATGAACAAGATATTATTGGGGCAAATAGGCTAGCTAACATGATCTATTACTTGGCTAGATTCCTCATGGTCCAAAACCCGCCTTATGGTCCATTCTTATTCCTTGCCAAGAAAGCAACAACTCCAATTTTTCTATCTTCCCAATTAAAAGCACTTATTCAAGAACCAAAACTACATACATCATAATCGAAATAAAATTAATTAAAACAATTAAAATGAAATAACATAGAATCACAAATCAACCAACACGCGCACCAAGCTATCATAACACAATGAAATGGGAATGAAAATTGAGAAATTGACCTTTTATTGATGAATAAAGCTGAAAATTGTAAATCGATCGGGCTAAACAAAGCAACAATCCTTGGACCGAGACACCGAAATTGCTAACCGGAACCTCGAATCAACACCGGAAAACTCAAAACCACTCCGGACAATGACGATTTTAATAACCTTAGCAACCACCAGATATGGCTAGAAGCACAAAGTCGTCGGGAAATTAATGACGTAAAACAACAGTAAACAAAAGCGCAGCGCACGCCGGAGAAAATTTATTTCTCGCCTGACTCCAATTGACTCCAGTGAACATTTCAGATAAAAAAATACCAATAAACCAAAACTTTGACACTGTAGACATAATAAGGGATGAAAGTGCAAAACAATGATATGAAATTAATAATTTTGTTATGATAAATCAAAATATGGTGGATGTCTACTCTTCCTCCATGATCTTTCTCTTAAATGGTTAATGACATATTTTCTATGTTCAATGACATATTTTCTATGTTCAATGACATATTCCATGACATATTTTCTTCATTTTTCATGCCTATATAAAGGCTTTGTAATAGATAAGAAAATACACACAATCCTTGAAGAAAATCTCTTCCTTTCTCTCTATCTCTATTTCTTGTTCATGTTTTACTAAATTGTCTTTATTTCTTGTTCATGTTTTACTAAATTGCTTTTATTTCATAACACGTTATCAGCACGAGTCTCTAACCAATTGTATATATATATCTACAAAAAATTTCCTACATCCAGAAAGATTACAATTAGAACCCATACATATCATCACATGGTTAAATGTAAAGAGAAACTACATATGGTAAGTAATGAAATGTAAGAAGGTATGATTATCTTATACTTGTCATTCCTTTAAAATTTCATATGCACACAACTTCGTACTACACCTGTATTGCATAAGCACATATTAATATTACATCTTTTATATCACAAGAATGGAATAAAATTTTCGAAGTTCTATATGTGAAAATCATAGTAGCAGTTAATTGTTGATATGATGCATGTCATGGTAACCAAGGATATTTTATATAAATTGTCTTATGCATATTTATGTGTTAATTATCTTCAATATGTCCTGCTACTTTAAACATTTTCTTTTACTTGGATGAATATTTTTTTTTCCTTTTGGATTTTTACACTTGCATATAGTACCAAAAAAAGGAATAAAAAATAAAATAAAATTGGTCATACTGATTAAAAGCATAAATCATCTTGAAGGAAACAAGAAATACTTCACATCTTTATCTAGGTTGATTTGAAAGCAAACAATGATTAGTATGAGTACTAGAAGAGGTATTTTTGAGTATCCATGACCTACTTGATGTTTGCTACTGAATTACCATTTTTAAGTATTTTATATGAATGATGCACAAGCTACAACTGGCAAATTGTTACCTATAATATCACTTTTCAGGTAATATAAATGTTGAATTTATGTATTAGTACTATATATGTGTTATGTGTACTTTTGATAAATTTATTCACTAATTGCTTGGTTGAATTGAGTGAAGGAAAGTCATGGCGTTAAATCAAATCCAATAGGTAGGGTATACCTCGAAAACAACAATATTTTTGAGAGAGACTCAATAAATATTATGACAATGATTTTATGATCCTTTTAAACTCTAATAGAATTTAGAAGAAATATTCTGACTACAAACAATTATATTTCATATAGATGCTACAAATAATTAATAAAGCTTTACGCTGATTTGAGATTTGTACACTTATTTAAGAAAGCAAATTTGATTTGCTAAGTTGCAAATTAGTTGTGTATAACTTTCTTGGCATGTGATTGAAATTAAGGCTTGAGAATGAATCTCAATATTGTTTAGCCTATTATGCCATTAATTGAGGATAAGACATCGGGATCAAGTCCTGATGCTCCATAATGATAAGAGTTGGGTTTGAGTCCCAATTTATTATGGTCTAACATGCATTTATATTGGTAAGACATTGGGTTTGAGTCCCAATGTACCATATTGATGATATAATGATGACTAAAGAAAAATAATAAGTATATTTTTCATGAAAAGGCATAAAAATTGTCCCACTTGATTTGCTCCATTCTTGAAGTGAATGTGATAACAGTGCATAATAAGTTTTAATGAAGACAAGTAGTTGAACAATGAACGTGGGCGTTCCAAATATCAAAATAATAATAATCATCACTATGATTATAAAAGGAGAACAATAAGGGTTCTCAAAATAGTCCTTCAAAATGTGAAGGCAATGCTTACCATCAAATTAGTATGAAAATAATAAAGCACGTCGCTGATTATGATCCATTCCTTGAAGAGAATGTGGCTTGTGATAAGCATTAAGAATGCAAACCCATTCCTAAAGTTGAATGGGGCAATATGTGATAAAAGCAATGAATAAAGACATGCAATTCATGATTATATGAATACCACAAAACTCACCTCTAAGGGAGGTTTGAGCAAAATAAAGAGAATAAATATTATTGTGTGGTTACATGAATATGTCATTGGTCGCGTACATGTGATATGCCAAATATTATTTTGTCATGCCTTATAAAAGTTATTAAAGGCAAAATTAAAGCAAGAAATGATTTTTCTTGTGATGATTTTGACCATGATAAGTTATTATGATATAATTTTCTCCGTGAAGGAGACATTTACCATATGAATGGTATAATAAAAGATCTTGTTGTACAAAAGTTATTAAGAACTCCGGAAAAACTAATTTGTTACTACCCGGATGAATAAAGTTATTCATGATATTGATATTGTAATGTCTCAAAAGAAACTTTTCGAGTTTCAATTATATAAGTCAAAGTGATTGGCATATTGAGACTATAAATGAAAGGAAGATTGAATATCTTCATATTTCTATAATCATACCGGGTAAATATGAAAGGCTACCCGATCTTTTTTCTATTTGTATTACACAAATATAAGCATGATGCTGGAATCATATGCTACAAGTAAACTAGAGGTTTACTAAAACAAATATTAATTGGCATGACCGGTTGACCATCTCGGTTCAATTATGATGCGAAAAATTAATTAAGAATTACATTGACATATATTGAAGAATAGAAGATTCTTCAAGAATTCTCTTGTGCTGCTTATTCTCATGATATACCAGTTAAAGGTTGGGATTGAATCCTTTGATTTCTGGAAGGAATAAAAGGTGATATATATATGGGCTCAGTCACCTGTCATGTGGACCGTTTACTATTATATGATTTTAATAGATGCATCTATTTTATAGTCACATGTGCATTTGTTATCAACTTGCAGTTTGGTTTTTGCAAGATTGCTTGCTCAAATTATTAGAGCACAATTCCAGAATATAAATTATGATGATTTATCTTAATAATACTGGTTTAAATCCAAGTTGGTTTAGCAGAAATTGTATGCCTCCAATTATAGCTAAATCATTGGTTATGAGAACAAAACTCCCAAAAATGAAATTTGGTATGAGATTTATTATTTAATATACAGCAGCACTAGTACGCATCTAGCCAAGTTATAAAAAATTTTCCCTATCACAATCGGTTCAGGGTCAGGAACCAAATAATTTCTATATAGAAATATGGATGTGCTATATAATTTAATTATGCCACCAAAATGCACAAAGATGAGTTCCCAAAGATGGTTGGGAAATGTGTTGGTGATTCCAACATTAGGGGGAGAAAATGGGCAGCTAAGAAAGTGATACGTGAAATGAATTATTATGAATACATATAGATCCTCGCACAAGAAAATATAAACTTGAAGTTCAAGTGATAATTCATTTACAAATTATTGCCAGACGCATTTGCTGACCAAAGCTAAATGTCATATTTCAGCTGCTAATGCTCCAAATAGAATAAAGTCCATGAGGGACAGAGTCTATGGCACACATGAAGTGTAACATACCAATCAGTTCCAAAGATAAAACTCCTTGAAGAAGGAGAGGAGCAAATATTCAAAATGGTCATAATAAGGAGGCAAATGCCCTAGAAGAGCACCACGACATAACACTTCATAAGACCTCATGGGAGAGGCTCAGGTACCTGAAAATAATGAAATAAAGAGATCTCAATAAGTTATGTCGTTATTGGGTAATAATGGAACCGACATAAAATGATTGTCGACAATATTATTAATATAATATAGCGCTCAATATGATTAATATTGACGAGGATCTTGAGATCAAATCTGTCATGAAATTTGGACGGATAAAAGATTGGCCAAATAAAAAATACGCAATGAAATTGACTTCACTTGAAAAATGTGAAGTTGGACGGATAGTCCAACACCTGAAAGTATAAAGGTATAAATGTGTTATTGTGCGAAAGGTTCAAGTCGATAGACATAAAGACGACTTGTGGCACAAGAAAATTAGTAAATATCATCACATTGAATATATGGAGACATGTTCTCTTATAGTGGATATAGTCACTTCAGGTTTTTAATCTGGCAATATATGAAAAACTTGATATGTGTATAGTGGATATCATTGAAAGATTTAAATTGTCTTGGAGCATATTAAGGTTTCCAAGAAATTTATTAAATAAAGCTTCAAAAATCCTTATACGGATTGAAACAATCAGGGCGCATGTGGTATAATCGCCCGAGAGAGTACTTGTTGAAAGAAGGGTATAAGAATAATTCAATTTGTCCTTGTGTCCTTATAAAAGGATATGGATTTGAATTTGTTATAATCGCCATGTATGTTGATGATTCAAATATCATTAGAACTCCCGGAGAGCTTCCTAAAGCAGTAGACTGTTTAAAGAAAGAATTTGAAATGAAAGAACTTGGAAAGACAAAATTTTGTCTTGGTCTACAAATTGAATATATGAAAGATAGAATTTTTGTCCTTCAATCAGCATACACTAAAAAGATTTTAAAAAGCTTCTATGTGGATAAAGCACATCCATTAAGTACCCAGATGGTTGTGAGATTACTCGATATAAATAAAGATCCACTCCGACCTTATAAAAATAATGAAGAGCTTCTTGGTCCTAAAGTACCATATCCTAATGCAATTGGTGCGCTAATATATCTTGCTAACACTACAAGGCATGACATAACTTTTTCAGTTAATGTCTTAGCAAGATATAGCTCCGCTCAAGGAGAAATTGGAATAAAATCAAGCACATATTGCATTATCTAAGGGGGATTACCGATGTGGGCTTATTTTATGGCAATGATTGCAATACCGATCTTGTTGGTTATGTCGATGTGGAGTATTTATCTGACAAACACAAGGCTTGATCTCAAACATGTTATGTGTTTACATGTGTGGCACTGTTATATCTTGGTGATCGACTAAGCAATCAATCGTGGGTACTTCTTCTAATCATGCTGAGATAATTGCTATTCATGAAGCAAGTCGAGAATGTGTATGGTTGAGGTCTACTATACATCTTATTCGAGACAAATGTGGTTTGAAGTGTGATAAACTACCCACAATTTTGTATGAAGAAAATACAATATGCATAGCCCAATTAAAGGGAGGATTCATAAAGGAGTTAGAACAAAGCACATTTGACCTAAATTATTGTTCACACATGATCTTCAAAAGAATGGTGATATTAATGTGCAACGGATCCGTTCAAGTGATAATATGGCTGATTTGTTCACCAAATATCTACCGGCGTCAACCTTCAAGAAACTAGTGTACAAGATTAGGATACGAAGGCTCAACGATGTGAACTGATGATCTCATCAGGGGGAGTTAATACGCGTTGTACTCTTTTTCCCTTATAAGGTTTTGTCCCATTGGGTTTTCCTTGCAAGGTTTTTAACGAGGCAACCAAAAGGCGTATTTCTAAATATGTGTACTCTTTTTCCTTCATTGGGATTTTTTTCCATAGGGTTTTTTCCTAATAAGGTTTTAACGAGGCACATTATTTATGGACATCCAAGGGGGAGTGTTATGATAAAATCAAAATATGGTGGATGTCTACTCTTCCTCCATGATCTTTCTCTCAAATGGTTAATGACATATTCAATGACATATTTTCTATGTTCAATGACATATTCCATGACATATTTTCTTCATTTTTCATGCCTATATAAAGTCTTTGTAATAGATAAGAAAATACACACAATCCTTGAAGAAAATCTCTTCCTTTCTCTCTATCTCAATTTCTTGTTCATGTTTTACTAAATTATCTTTATTTCTAGTTCATGTTTTACTAAATTGATTTTATTTCATAACAAATTTAATATTGATATGTACTAATTAATTATTGGTGCCAATTGGCTCTATTGCTCCCTAGTTCTGACTCTAGATAGAAAAGTCGCGAATGACTCGTATGTAGCACATAAGAAATATTTTTTCTGGGTTTTTATCTTTCTGGGTTTTTAGTCTAGGAATTAGGTATTGAAAACTTGGGGTAGGGTTTCTATAATTGAGTATTTTATATGGAAGTGAGAAGGGATTATGGTCATTGGATTAGAAGGAAATAGATGGCTAGGATTAAATCTTGCACTTAAATGGGCTAATGGGTTGGGAAGAATGGGCTAAGGGTAATTGGGTTGGACCATGTCTTTGTGTGTCTCAATTTTGGGCTAAGAAGACTCCAAAAATTATTATTCAAAATCATAGCTAAATTCCTTTAATATAAGATAACTATGCTACATGATCCAAAAATAAATTCTAATTAATTAAACTAAACTATATTAAAAAATGAAACTATTATATATATATTTTGTATTTTTTCAAGATTACATAAAGGTAAAAATAAGGTACTATTTTTGTATCTTTTTTTACTTTATGAAAGGTACATAAAAATAAAATATTTTTTGTAATTTTTATTTTTTTGTAATAAAATAAAGTAAAAGAGTCAAAATTACTTAAAATATCTATATTATGCCTAAATTAAATATTTACGTGCTAAAATATGAAAAATCTTGGGGAGGGGCAAAAATCACATGTCTACAGTAGCAACTGATGATGTGTGACCATAGCCTGAGAACTCTGCGGAATGCGGTGTGGCTGAGAAGTCTTTGGAGGTGCACTCCTCCCAAGTCTAGGGCAATATCTCACCATATGGTGTATGTGGCCACACTCAAAGCAGCCTCGCGACTGATGTGGCAGTGGGAACTGTGCGGTACGGGTACTCCAAAACCCCTGAACACCTGAAACACTGTGTAAAATCTGAGATGCAAACTGAGCTGGCTAACCCACAAAACCTCTACCATGTCGTACTCTTCCTACAAAATAAAGACCAGTGGGTCTCCCCAGTATACGAGGTCTACTCACTCCCCTATTCTCTCCCTCCTGACCTCGTCTGCCCTCTCTCTCCTAGACCTACATATCCTCTACTCGGCGAGGGGTCCTCACTACCCGCTGAACTAGTACCATAGGCTATGTCGCTATAACACCTGGAACCTGACCAATGGGAACTCGCTACTCTAGAGCGGGGGCGGCGGGAGTCTGGGTCCCCCCTCTATCTGTGAAATAGTTGGTATCAGATCTCTAGGTTCATAGGAGTTATAGATCACAAGCCGGTTAATTAGAGTCTCGCTAATCGGTATGGAGACGTCTGTACTTATCTATGAGAGGCTATGTAACCGTTAGGAAAATTCCTAACTTTTGTCTTCTATTCTCTCACAGATGGTGAGGACACGTGCTACCAGAGATGATCAGACACCTGCACCCCTTGCGAGAGCCATCAGAGGTCGGGGCCGGGGTAGAGGCCGAGGAAGCGCAAGTGGTGCAGCCAGAGCACCCGCGAGATCTACCACCGAAGAGTCACCAGCAGTTCCAGTCAGATCCCAGGCATCGGATACGCCTACTGCTACTACTACTCCAGCACTTCAGGAGACATTAGCACAGTTCCTGAGCATATTTGGTACATTAGTTCAGGCCGGGTTGATTCAGGTTCTACCAACTACTTCACAGATCGAGGGGGGACCCAGACTCCCGCCGCCCCCGCTTCAGAGTAGCGAGTTCCCATTGGTTAGGTTCTAGGTGTCATAGCGACATAGCCTATAGTCCTAGTTCAGTGGGTGTTGAGGACCCCTCGCCGAGTAGAGGACAGGTGGGTCCAAGAGAGAGAGGGCAAACGAGGTCAGGAGGGAGAGTAAAGGGGAGTGAGTAGACCTCGTAGACTGAGGATACCCATTGGTCTTTATTTTGGACGAAGAGTACGACATGGTAGAGGTTTTGTGGGTCAGCCAGCTCAGTTCGCATCTCAGATTTTACACAGTGTTTCATGTGTTCAGGGGTCTTGGAGTACCCGTACCGCACAGTTCCCACTGCCATGTCAGTCACGAGGCTACTTTGAGTGTGGTGACATACTCCATGTGGTAAGGTATTGCCCTAGACTTGGGAGGAGTTCACCTCCACAGACTTCTCAGCCACAGCGTGCTCCGCAGAGTTCTTAGGCTATGATCACAACACCAGTTGCTACCCCACCTGCTTAGCCAGTTAGAGGGGAAGGCCAGGCTAGATACTATGCCCTTCCTGCCCGTACCGAGGCTATTGCCTCCGATTCTGTCATCACAGGTATTATACTGGTTTGTCATAGAGATGCATCGCTTTTATTCGATCCAGGCTCCACTTACTCTTATGTGTCTTCTTATTTTACTCCGTATTTGGGTATACCTCGGAATTCTTTGAGTTCCCCTGTTTATGTTTCTACTCTTGTGGGAGATTCCCTTGTTGTAGACCACGTTTATCGGTCATGTTTGGTTGCTTTTAGTGGTTTTTAGAGCAGAGACAATTTATTGTTGCTCAGCATGGTGGACTTTGACATTATCTTGGGCATGGACTGGTTGTTTCCCCATTATGCTATTCTTGATTGTCACGCCAAAACTGTGACGGCTATGCCGGGTGTACCATGTGTTGAGTGGAGGGGTACTTTAGATCACACTCCCAGAAAAGTTATTTCTTTTCTTAAAGCTCAGAGTATGGTTGAGAACGGGTGTGCTGCGTATTTAGCTTATGTGAGAGATGTCAATATTGATACCCCTTCAGTTGATTCAGTTCCAGTAGTACGGGATTTTCCCGATGTGTTTCCAGCTGATCTTCCAAGCATGTCATCTGATAGAGATATTGATTTTGGCATTGATCTATTATCGAGCACTCAGCCCATTTCTATTCCTCCATATCGTATGACTCTTTCTGAGTTGAAGGAGTTGAAGGATCAGTTACAGGAATTGCTTGATAAGGGTTTTATTTGGCTCAGTGTATCTCCTTGGGGTGCTCGTATCTTGTTCATGAGGAAAAAGGATGGTTCTATGTGTATGTGTATTGATTATCGCCTGTTGAACAAAGTGATAGTAAAGAACCGTTATCCTTTACCTCGTATTGATGATCTGTTTGACCAGCTTCTGGGCGCACGAGTGTTTTCTAAGATTGATTTGGGCTCAGGTTACCATCAGTCTAAGATTCGAGAGCCAGATATCCCGAAGACTACTTTCCGGACTTGGTATGGTCATTACGAGTTCCTTGTCATGTCATTTGGGCTGACCAATGCCCCATCAACCTTTATGCATTTGATGCACAGTGTGTTCATCTTGACTCGTTCGTTATTATCTTTATTGATGATATTCTGGTGTATTCCCGCAGTTGGTAAGATCATGAGTAGCACCTAAGGACTGTGCTTTAGACTTTGAGAGAGAAGAAGTTATATGTTAAATTCTCGAAATGTGAGTTTTGGTTGGATTCAATGGCATTCTTAGGCCACGTGGTATTGAGTGAGGGTATTCAGGTGGATCCGAAGAAGATAGAGGCCTTGTAGAGTTTGCTTAGACCATCCTCAACTACAGAGATCCGCAGTTTCCTTGGCTTGGCGGACTACTACCATCATTTTGTGGAGGGGTTTTCATTTGCAGCCCCTATGACCAGGTTGACCTAGAAGGGTGCTCCATTTCAGTGGACGGAAGTGTATGAGGCGAGCTTTCAGAAGCTCAAGACAGCTTTGACTACATCCCTAGTTTTGATATTGCCTACAGGTTCGGGGTCTTATACGATCTATTGTGATGCCTCGAGGATTGGCTTCAGAGTGGTGTTGATGCAGGACGGTAGGGTTATTGCTTACGCGTCTAGATAGTTGAAGATACATGAGAAGAATTACCTTGTTCATGACCTTGAGTTAGCTGCCATTGTTCATGCCCTGAAGATTTGACGCCATTATTTATACGGGGTTCCCTGTGAGATTTATACTGACCATCGGAGCTTGCAACACTTGTTCAAGCAAAAGGATCTAAATTTGCCCCAGAGGAGGTGGTTGGAGTTGCTAAAGGATTATGATATTACTATTTTGTATCACCCCGGGCAAGGCCAATGTGGTGGCCGATGCTTTGAGTCATCGGGCAGAGAGTTTGGGAGTTTGGCTTATTTACCAGCATCAGAGAGGCCTATGGCGATGGATGTTCAGGCCTTAGCCAGCCACTTTGTGAGATTGGATCTTTCGGAGCCTAGTTGGGTTCTAGCTTGCGTGGTTTCTCGGTCTTCCTTATTTGATCGTATCAGGGATTAGCAGTATGATGACCCTCATTTGCTTGTCCTCAAGGACAAAGTTCAGCACGGTGATGCCAAATATATGGCTATTGGTGATGATGGGGTATTGAGGATGTAGGGTCAGATTTGTGTAACCAATGTTGATGGGCTTCGAGAGTTGATTCTAGTATAGGCCCATAACTCGTCGTATTCCATTCATTCGGGTGCCACGAAGATGTATCAGGATTTGAGGCAGCACTATTGGTGGAGGCGGATGAAGAAGGATATAGCTGGATTTGTAGCTCGGTGTCTCAATTGTCAGCAGGTGAAATATGAGCACTAGAGACCGGGTGGGTTGCTTCAGCAGATAGAGATTCTAGAATGGAAGTGGGAGTGGATCACCATGGACTTGTAGTTGAGCTCCCGCGGACTTTGAGAAAGTCCGATGCTATTTGGGTAATTGTGGATCGGCTGACCAAGTCCGCTCACTTTATTCCTATGTGTACTACTTATTCCTCGGAGCGACTAGCGGAGATCTATATCCGGGAGATTGTTCGTCTTCTGGTATTTCGGTTTCCATCATTTCAGATAGAGATACCCAGTTCACATCACGGTTCTGGAGAGCCATTCAGCATGAGTTAGGTACTCAAGTAGAGTTGAGTACAACATTTCACCCTCAGACGGGCGGACAGTCCGAGCGCACTATTCAGATTCTTGAGGATATGCTCTGTGTGTGTGTGATTGAGTTTGGAAGGTCTTGGAATCAGTTTTTTCCATTGGCGGAGTGTGCTTACAACAACAGTTATTAGTCCAGCATTCATATGGCACCATATGAGGCTTTATATGGTAGGCGGTGCAGATTTTCGGTGGGTTGGTTTGAGCCGGGTGAGGCCAGATTGTTGGGCACAGACTTGGTTTAGGATGCTTTGGAGAAAGTTAAGGTGATTCAGGATAGACTCTGCACAACCCAGTATAGACAGAAGAGTTATACGGACCGTAAGGTTCGTGATGTTTCCTATATGGTTGGAGAGCAGGTTCTGTTTCGGGTTTCGCCTATGAAAGTCGTTATGAGGTTCGGGAAGAAAGGGAAGTGGAGTCCGAGGTTTATTGGCCCTTTTGAGATATTAAGGCGTGTTGGGGAGGTTGCTTATGAGCTTGCCTTACCTCCCAGCTTGGCAGGAGTTCATCCGGTTTCTTTTCCATGTTTTGATGCTCCGGAGGTACCATGGTGATCCGTCCCACGTGTTAGATTTCAGTTTAGTCCAGTTGGACAAGGATCTATCTTATGTTGAGGAGCCAGTGGCAATATTGGACAGGCAGGTCAGAAAATTGAGGTCAAAGAACATTGCATCGGTGAAGGTTCAATGGCGGGGCCAGCCGGTCGAGGAGGCGACCTGGGAGATCGAGTAAGATATGCGCAACCATTACCCTCATCTTTTCACTAATTCAGGTATGTATCTATGCTTGTTTGAGGACAAATGAATGTTTAAGTGTAGGAGGATGTGACGACCCGGCCGGTCATCTCCCGATCCCCTATTAATTTCTTTCCCGAGTTTATTAGTACTATTTTTGATTTGTCGGGATGTTTGGTTTTTAGTTTCGGGGTGTTTTGGGACACTTAGTGCCAGAATGAGAGCTTAAGTGTTGGAAAATTTACCGTAGTCGGAACAGTGTGAAGACGGCCTCAGAATGGAAATCTGACGGTTCTGTTAGCTTCGTTGGGTGATTTCGGGGTTAGGAGCATGTTCGGATTGTGTTTTGGAGGTCCGTAGCTAATTTAGGCTTTAAATGGCGAGAGTCAAATTTTTGAAGTTTCCGGTCTGATAGTGAGATTTTGATCTAAGGGTCGAAATGGAATTCCGAAAATTGGAGTAGCTTCGTAGTGTTGAATATGACGTGCTTGCAAAATTTCAGGTCATTCGGATGAGATTTGATAGACGTTTTGATCAAAAGCATAAGTTAAGAGTTCTTGGAGTTCTTAGGCTTGAATCCTATGTTAAATTGGTGATTTGATGTTGTTGTGAGCGTTCCGAAGATTTGGACAAGTTTGAACGATGTCATGGGATGTGTTGGTACAATTGGTTTGAAGCCCAAGGGACTCGGGTGAGTTCCGGGTAGGTTTTGGGATGTTTTAGGCTGAAAATCATAGCTGTTGCAGGTCCAGAAGAGTTGCAGGCCTCGGAACTCACCAGTGCGATCCGCACAAAGTCCAGTGCGTCCGCAGTGGGGCCTGTGTGGCCGCACAAAATGTAGTGCGGTCCGCGGTGAGGAAAATTTCACTGGTCCTACTTCGGAAGCTCATATCTTTTTATCTACAAGGAATTTTGGGATGATTCAAAAACGAAAGTTATAACCCTCCGTGTCTAGTTTCTAGAAAGGTAAAGAAATCACAATTTAGACATCTGTAGAGAAAGTTATGACCAAAATACTAAAGCCTATCACTGAAGTCAAAACCTGTGCGGACATCACTCGTTTTTGTGCGGACCGCACTGGTTTTGTACGGACAACACTCGTTTTTGTGTGGTCCGCAGTGGTGGAAATCTTGAGGGTGCCCTATGAATACAAGGTTTTGGGTTTTATTTCATATTTTGACCTAGAGAGCTCGGATTTTGGTAATTTTTCGAAGGTTTTTCAAAAAACTTATCGGGGTAAGTGATTTTGGCATGGTCTCCCTACTACAAACTAGAATGATAAACCATGGTATCTTGATGAACGAGTTTGAATTTTCAGACATGATTGAAGTCCCTGCTGAGGGATCGTCAGGTGGTGTGGTAGTCATGTGGAACACAAATTTAGTGCATGTCAACAACTTTGTCAAACGAAATAACGAAATTCATGCTCTTCTTGAGGTAATCCCCTCTCATCAAACTTGGCTATTTGCTTCTATTTATGCGAGTACAAAAGTCTCAAAAAGAAATATTATGTGGGATAACATTACTAGCATCTTTGATAATTATAAGGGTGCTTGGATGCCTGGTGGTGACTTAAATGATGTCCTAGTTGCAGAAGATAAACTAGGAGGTAATCTTATCAATAGGCGAAGGGCATTAAAACTTTGGAATAAAATCAATTATTTTAAGCTAATGGATTTAGGTTTCAAAGGTTGCAAATATACGTGGTCTAACCATAACAAAATTAACAATTCTCGTATAATGGAAAGGCTAGACAAAGTCTTAGTAAATGAGGAATGGCTAAGCATTTTTCTTAGGGCAACTATTATACACCTACCAAAAACCCATTCGGATCATAACCCTATACTAATCGAAATTATTCCTAAATATTTAAATCCACTCCCCAAACCCTTTAGATTGGAATCTTACTGGTGCAGGCATCCCCAATTTGGGAATATTGTTAATGAATATTGGGTTGGTAATAATTTTATTGAAGCCCCTAAAACCTTTAGGAACTGTATAGTGGATTGGAAAAATACTACTTTTGGAGACCTTTTTAGGAAAAAGAAAATTATTTTAGCAAGATTAGCAGGGATCCAAAATTCAAACTCTTATGGTCATAGTAATTTCCTTAGTAACTTAGAAATGACCCTTAAGAGCGATTACAACAATCTTCTGAAAATAGAGGAAGACTTCTGGAAATTACGTTCTAGGATTAACTGGCTCAACGAAGGTGACTTCAACTCAAAATTCTATCACATTTGTGCAAGAACCAACAAAATAGTATTTTTCAAAGACACTGAAGGCAACTAGATTGATGACCCTCAAAGAATAATGGACCATATCTATAACTATTTTAATAAAATATTTTCCACCAGTCACAAATCATCCAACTGGACAGCTACTAACAAAGACCCTCCCAGTTTTATAGACTGTAACCTAGCCTCTTTAGATAATCCACTATCCCAATCAGAACTTAAAAATTTAGTCTTTAGTTCCAAACCTTTAAAATCACCTGGGTCGGATGGTCTCCATCCTTTTTTCTTTCAAAATTTTTGGCACTACCTAAATATCTCTAACAAATCTTTGTCAACAAGCTTTTGAAACAGGCAAGCTACCAAAAGGAATAAATGATACTTATCTCTTTTTAATTCTAAAAATCCCTAATGCTATAAACCTAAATATTTTTAGGCCAATTGGGCTTTGCAATACCATTTACAAAATTATCACTAAAACCATTGAAAATAGACTCAAACCTTTTTTAGAAAAATTTATTTGCCCTTACCAATCTAGTTTTCTCAAAGGAAGACATACTAGTGATAATGCAATCACTAATACTTCGAATGCATAAGCAAAAGAGTGAAAAGGCTAATCTAATCTTGAAAATAGATTTAGAAAAGGCTTTTGACCGGCTTGAATGGTCTTTCGCTTATAGAACCCTTTGCCACTTTAAATTCCCTCCTAAAACCACTTCCTTAATAATAGATTGTATCACTACTAGCAACATAGCAGTCCTAGCTAATGGTAGTAGAAGCAATTTCTTCACCCCTAGTAGAGGCATTAGGCAAGGAGACCCTCTGTCCCCCTATATTTTTATTCTTTGTTTGGAGATGTTGTCTATTCATATAAATCATCAGGTCGACATTGGTAACTGATCCCCCATCAGTATAGGAAAAAATCATTATAAGATATCCCATCTATTCTATGCAGACGACCTTATCCTAATGTGTAATGTTGATAACGAATCTCCAAATACCATCCTAAATTGCTTAAATTCTTTCTGCACAATGTCAGGCCAAAAGATTAACTTGGATAAGTCAAAATTAATTTGTTTCAAAATATTGTCCTATTTCCACCAAAAAGGAGCTGTCCAAACTATTCAACATAAAATTTAGTAATTATTTTTTAAATATCTAGGTTTTCCTATAACAAACACAAAACCTAGACCTTCAGATTACCAATTCATTCTAGATAAAATGTCTAGCAAAATGGCTTTCTGGAAATCTGAATTCCTTAACATGGCAGGTAGGACAACGCTGGCATCTACCTCTCTTAATAGCATTCCTAATCATGTCATGCATTATAATCTTTTGCCTATCAAGATTCTCAAGAGCATTGACAAAATTCAAAAAAGGTTCATCTGGGGATCCACTATTACTTCTAATAAAATTCACCTCCTGCCTTGGGATACTTTGACTAAGGATAAGAAAGACGGGGAGATTGTCATCCACACAGTAAAAGATAAAAACCTAGTGGCTCTAGCTAGCCTTTCTTGGAGAATCCTTCACAACCCACTGCTGCCTTGGTCCCAAACTCTTTCATCTCTTTATGGGATTTCCAAAAATCTGAAAACTTCTTCCTTTATTTGGAAAAGTATCATCAAAGGATGGGAGATTTGTAACAAAGGCCTAAAATGGATTCCTCATTCAAACTCTTCCATGAGTATTTGGGAATCCAATTGGATCCCCAATTCCACTACTCTTAGGAGTAACATAGAGGGTCCTCTCACCATTCGTAGTGAACGTCTTAGCATCAAAGATATTTGACTAGGTAGCCATTGGGATTTTTCTAAAATTCCCTTTGAACTACCTCCTCATATGGAAAATGCCATTCTCTCTTTTTTACCCAACAAAAAAAATTATGATTCTTGTTATTGGGATTTGACCGGAAATGGTATTTTTACTACTAAGACTTGCTACAAACTTATTAATCCTAAACCTAATAAGTTGGTTGATTTTGATTGGATTTGGAAGTCAAATTGTCCCAACAAGATTAGATTTCTCTTATAGAAATGTCTCCACAGTAGGCTTCCTACGCGACATTATTTACATTATATAGGTTTGAATATCGACCCTATTTGCCCAGTATGCAAAACATAAGAGGAAACACTTGAACACATTTTCATAACTTGTTCTGCGGTCAATACGTTTTGGACAACTTTAGGTCAAACCTTTTCCCGGGCAAAAAATCATACTGATTGGTTGCATAAGATTAGAAACCTTTGCCCAAATACCCCCTCGACCCATTTAACCTGGGATAACCTCTTCCCTTTTGTCATATGGACAATTTGGGCAAATAGAAACAATAGTAATCACAACAATATGACCCTTAAATATAACCACTCATGCAGTCTTTCTTGCTTTAGAGTACTACCATCTCACGTCTAAGGAACCCATAGTGACCCAATCCCATTCTATTAAGATTACACGGCACAAACCCTCTCAAAATTTTATCAAGTTGAACATAGACGATGCTTTCCAACATAATTCAAATTTGGGAGGCATGGGTGGTGTTTTCAGAAACCATAGAGGAGACTGGATATTGGGTTTCCAACACTCCAATCCATCGTCTTCCCCTCTTCAGTCTGAACTAGAAACCCTAAGAATATGTTTTTCAATCGCGCTCACTTATAGTTACTCTCCACTAATGGTGAAAACAAATGCAACTGAGCTCATAAAATTTTTACAATAAAATGTTATGCCTTACAACTCTATTATTACTGATTGTAGGTGGTTAATGCACCAGCTGAAGCACCTGAAGATCATCCATAATTTTTGGGAAGGAAACAAGGTAGCTCACAAAATAGCCAAGGAAGGACTCAAGCATGCAAGGAAAAACCAACCTTTTGTCAACCCATTGCCTCTAGTATTAAATAAACTAGCAATGGACAGAAATGGCTATGTGTATTTGACCAAGAAAACTCAGTACTAATGTGTGTTTTACTTTGGCCGAAATGGGGAATTTAAATGTCCTCGAGGCTTGTTCTTTTGTTAAGGATGTAACTGTCAGTACTCTGTAATATCTTTTAAATAAATTATCTTTTTCAGTCAAAAAGGGATGATATGGACCTAGAATCACGAATAGGTCTATTTTCTTGGCGGTTTTTGTGTATAGTTGACTTATAAAGAGGTGCCAAAATTTTCATACATTTTATGCCTACTATTTGACTGGTATAGAATCTAAGATATCAGTTGAATTTGTATTTGTCTATGGTATAAATGACTGTAACAAAAAAATAAAAAAGGGCGAAGGGCAGTCTGGTGTATTAAGCTTTCGCTATGAGCGGAGTTCGAGAAAAGGTCGAATTACAAGAATCTACTGTACGCAGTTTTACCCTGCATTTCTACAAAAGATTATTTTCACGGCTCGAACTCGTGACCTTTTGGCACTATAACAAAAAATAGTACATCCTAAATAACTAGACGGACACTATGAGTGAAAAAGAATGAAAGTAACACTCGCACTCAAAGGTTTGGCTTAGTGGTCAATGAAGTAGGTGAAATAATTAGGGGAGAAATTCAAAAATAGCCAGATTTACAAGTGGTTATCCAAAAATAGCCACAGATTCAAAAGTAGTCAAAATTTAGCCAATTTTCATGTAAAGATAAATCTGAACGAAAACACTGTTCAAAATCTGGAAAAATACTCTAATATAATATATTGGAGTTCCAGTATACTTATGTTAAAACTACAGTATGATATAATGGAGTTCTAGTATAATATACCGGTCCAGCATAATATACTGGTGCTCCAATCTCTAGTATATTATACTGGAACTTTCCACGTGTTGGAGTTCCAGCATAATATGCTGGAAGTTCATACACAAGTGCACCGATCTCCAGTATATTATGCTGGAACTTTCTGTGTTGCAGCAAAATAGTGGCTATTTTTCAATAACTTTGCAAATGCTGGCTATTTTTGAATGACCAATCCGAAAACTGGCTAGTCCGTACTATTTTTACAATAATTCGGTCTTAAGTTCAAATTCTACCTGAAACATAAAATACTGACTTTTTTTCCATCTATCGAAATGCACTAAGCTGCTCCGAACAACATGGTTATAAAAAAATAAAAATAAAACCGAAGTTGTTAAGAGATGTAGGATAAAAAGTTGTTAGAGATAATCTTATGGAAATATGATTGAATTTAAGCTTTGTGGTCGACGGAAGGCTGAAAAAGAGTGAGTTGTTATGATTTTTCCTTTCTGTTAGATAAAACTAGTATTGAGTGGAGCAGTAATAGGAGCCATATGTTTGTTGCGTGAGACTTTAGAATTCTCTCACACTTAAATAATACAGTAAAACCTCTAACTCTTTTGTTCTGATATTTTTTTATTGCTATAATAAAATATTATTATACAAAATATATATTATAATATAATATAAAAAAATATTTCAAGAAATACTTAGTCATTATAATAAAGTGTTAATATAAATAATAATTGGTATAAAGAAGTTTGACTATTGTTACCTTTTCTTATATTGCCTTATGATTTGTATAAAGTTTAAAAGTGACTAATCATGATGTGTTCTAATTCCTAGTCAAATTCTCAACTCCCTTCCCCACTTGTCATTTAGGGAGTTCATCCTATTAAATAAGTATCTTTAACATTTTTTTCTCGTTATCAATTATATTTATCTCAAGTTATCTATCATGATTTCTAAAAATAATTATTTTAAATTATTTATCATTTTAAAAGTTCAAGATAAAATTAATTATTTCTTTATCATTACATTCTTAATAGTAATTGTTCTTGAAGATAACA